>NW_022144136.1:0-27278 GCF_007565055.1 Rhinopithecus roxellana
AAACCCGCCTAAGGAGAGTCTGAGCTCAGACACACCTGGCACCACCCTTATCGAATGGTTCTTCCAAATTCACCCTAGGAGCCAAACACAAAGGGCATTTAATATTGAGAGTTCTAGGGCCCCATCTACCGCCAGTCCCTCTCCACACTACTACAGCTGACGCTTTCTGGAAAGGGCCACCTCCTGGCAGGAGGCCAACCAGCTCAAAAATAGTGCATGAAACCACCAAAGCTAAGGACCCTCACGTAGTCTACTGCACCCTCCACCATCTTCACCAGAACAGGCACTGATATCCACAGCTAAGAAACCCATAGATGGTTCACATCACAGGACTCTGTGCAGACAACCCCCAGCACCATCCCGGAGCTGGGTAGACTCGCTGGGTTGCTAGACCCAGATAAGAGACAAGAATCACTACTCGTGGCTCACAGGAAGCCACATCCACAGGGAAAAGGGGAGCGTACTACATCAAGGGAACACCCCTTGGGACAAAAAAATATGAACAGCAGTCTTCAGACATAGACCTTCCCTCTGACAGAGCCTACCCAAATGAGAAGGAAACAGAAAACCAACCCTGGTAATATGAAAAACAAGGCTCTTCAATACCTCCGAAAAAATCACACAACTTCACCAGCAATGGATCCAAGAGAAGAAATCCCTAATTTACCTGAAAAAAATCCAGGAGATCAGTTGTTAAGTTAATCAGGGAGGGACCAGAGAAAGGTGAAATCCATGCAAGGAAATCCAAAACATGATACAGGAAGTGAAGGGAGAAATATTCAAGGAAACAGATAAAGAAAAAACAATAAAAAAACTCAGGAAACTTTGACAAACTTTAGAATGCAAAATGCTCTGGAAAGTCTCTGCAGTAAAATTGAACAACCAGAAGAAAGAAATTCAGAGATCCAAGACAAAGTCTTGGAATTAACCCATCCCAACAGAGACAAATAGACTTAACAGATATATAAAGAACATTTTATCCAACAACCACAAACTACACATTCTATTCAATAGTGCGTGGAACTTTCTCCAAGATAGACCACATGATAGGCCATAAAACAAGCTTCAATAAATTTAAGAAAATTGAAATTATATCAAGCACTCTCTCAGACCACAGTGGAATAAAACTGGAAATCAATTCCAAAAGGAACCTTTAAAATCATACAAATACGTGGAAATTAAATAACCTGCTCCTGAATGAGCATTGGGTCAAAAATAAAATCAATATGGAAATTTAAAAATTATTCAAACTCAACAACAATGACACAATCACACAACCTATCAAAACCTCTGGGATATAACCAAGGTGGTGCTAAGAGGAAATTTCATAGCCCTAAATGCCTACATCAAAAAAACTGAAAGAACACAAACAGACAATCTAAGATGACACCTCATGGAGCTATAGAAACAAGAACAAACCAACCCTAAACCCAGTAGACGAAAAGAAATAATCAAATCATAGCAAAACTAAATGAAATTGAAACAAAAAATTACAAAAGATAAATGAAACAAAAGCTGGTTCTTTGAAAAAATAAATAAAATTGATAGACCATTGGCAAAGATTAACCAAGAAAAGAAAAGAAAAGAGAAAATCCAAATAACCTCACTATGAAACAAAACAGGAGATATTGCAACTGACCTCACTGAAATACACAAGATCATTCAAGGCTACTATGAACACGTTTACACACACAAACTAGAAAATCTAGAAGAGATGGATAAATTCCTGGAAAAGTACAACCCTCCTAGCTTAAATCAGGAAGAATTAGATACCTGAACAGACCAATAACAAGCAGTGAGACTGAAATGACAATTTAAAAATTACCAACAGAAAAAAAGTCAAGGACCAGATGGATTCACAGCAGACTTCTACCAGAACATTCAAAGAAGAATGGTACCAATCCTTTTGACACTATTCCACAAGACAGAGAAAGAAGGAATCCTCCCAAATTCATTCTATGAAGCCAGCATCGCCCTAATACCAAAAACCAGGAAAGGACACAACCAAAAAAACTACAGACCAATATCCTTGATGAATACACCAAGTGGGTTTCATACTAGGGATGAAGGGATGGTTTTAACATATGCAAGTCAATAAATGTGCTACACCACATAAACAGATTAAAAACTAAAATCATATGATCAGCTCAATAGATGCAGAAAAAGCATTTGACAAAATCCAACTTTCCTTTATGATTAAAGCCCTCAGGAAAATCAGCATACAAGGGACACTTCTTAATGTGATAAAAGCCATTTATGACCAACCCACAGCCAACGTAATGCTGAATGGGGAAAGTTGAAAGCACTCCCTCTGAGAACTGGAACAAGACAAGGATGTCAACTCTCACCACTTCTCTTCAACATAGTACTGGAAGTCCCAGCCAGAGCAATCAGACAAGAGTAAGAAATAAACACCATCCAGATCAGTACAGAGGAATTCAAACTGTCACTGTTTGCTGATGATGTGATTTTTTACATTGAAAACCCTAAGGACTCCTCCAGAAAGCTCCTAGAACTGATAAAATAATTCAGCAAATTTCCAGATACAAGCTCAATGTACACAAATCAGTAGCTCTTCTCTACACCAACAGTGACAAAACGAAGAATCAATCAAGAACTCAACTTCTTTTACAACAGCTGCAAAAAAAAAAAAAAAAAAAGACAACTTGGGAATATACCTAACAAAGGAGTCAAAGCCCTCCGCAAGGAAAACTATGAAATACTGCTGAAAGAAATCATAGACAATGCAAACAAATGGAAATACATTCCATGCTCATGGATGGGTAGCATCAATATTGTGAAAATGACCATACTGCCAAAAGCAATCTACAAATTCAGTGCAGTCCCCATCAAAATACCACCATCATTCCTCACAGAGACAGAAAAAACAATTCTAAAATTCATATGGAACCAAAAAAGAATCCGCAGAGCCAAAGCAAAACCAAGCAAAAAGAACAAATCTGGAGGCATATCACTACCTGATTTCAAACTGTGCTGTAAGGCCATAGTCACCAAAACAGCATGGTATTGGTATAAAAATAGGTGCATAGACCAATGGAACAGAATAGAAAACCCAGAAATAAACTCAAATACTTACAGCCAACTGATCTTCAACAAAGCAAACAAAAACCATAAAGCTGGGGACAGGACACCCTTTTCAACAAATGGTGCTGGGATAATTGGCTAGCCACATGTAGGAGAATGAAACTGGATCCTCATCTGTCACCTTATACAAAAGTCAACTCGAGATGGATTAAGGACTTAAACCTAAGACCTGAAACTATAAAAAGTCTAGAAGATAACATTGGAAAAACCCTTTTGGACATTGGCTTAGGCGAAGATCTCATGACCAAAAACCAAAAAGTAAATACAATAAAAACAAAGATAAGTAGCTGTCACCTAATTAAACTAAAGAGTTTTTGCAGCAGGACAAGGAACAGTCAGCAAACAGACAACTTCTTGTTGTCTTCACAATCTGTGCATCTGACAAAACACTAATAGCCAGAATCTACAACAAACCGAAACAAATCATAAGAAAATAACAATCCCATCAAAAAAGTAGGCTAAGGACATGAACAGACAATTCTCAAAAGAAGATATACAAGTGACCAACAAACATATGAGAAAATACTCAGCATCACTAATGATCAGGGAAATGCAAATCAAACCACAGTGCGATACCGCTTCAATCCTGCAAGAATGGCCATAATCAAAAAATCAATAAAGAATAGATGTTGGCGTGGATGAGGTGAACAGGGAAACACTTCTACACTGCTGGTGGGAATGTAAACTAGTACAGCCACCATGGAAAACAGGGTGGAGATTCCTTAAAGAACTAAAAGTAGAACTACCATTTGATCCAGCAATCCCACTACTGAGTATCTACCCAGAGGAAAAGAAGTCATCATTCGAAAAGATACCTTGCTCACGCATGTTTACAACAGCACAATTTACAACTGCAAAATCATGGAACCAAACCCAATGGTGTGTGTGTATATGTGTGTGTGTATACCACACACACATATATATATTCCATTATACATATATAATGGAAAACTATGGCAGCCATAAAAAGGAATGAATTAATAGCATTTGCAGTCACCTGGATGAGGACTGGGACTATTATTCTAAGTGAAGTAACTGAGGAATGGAAAACCAAATATTGTATGTTCTCACTGATATGTGGGAGTGGCCAAGCTATGAGGGATTGCAGAGGCATAGAATGGATGCAATGGGCTTTGGGTATGTGGGGGGAATAGTGGGAGGGGGGGTGAGGGATAGAAGGCTATCAAATATGGTTGCAATGTATCCTGCTTGGGTAACGGGTGCACCAAAATCTCACAAATCACTCACTACAAATACTATACTCATGTAACGCAAATACCATCTGTACCCCAATAACTTGGTGGAAAAGTTAAAAAATTAAATTTAATTTAAATTTAAAAAGATACGGTATCCATAAAACAAAAAAAAAGAGGATGCTAGAGTCTATACTACTTCGAAAAAAAACCAACAAACAAAAACAAAGTAACTCTTGAAAATTAACAGTATGATATAGAAAGAAACCTGCTTTTTTTTTTTTTTTTTAGACAGTGTCTCACGCTGTCACCAAAGTAGGAGTAGAGTGGTGTGATCACAGCTGCACTGCAAACTCCTCTTCTCCTCTTCCCGGGCTCAAGCAATCCTCCCACCGCGGCCATCCTGAGTAGCTGGTACGAATAGTCACACACCACCATGCTTGGCTAGTTTTTTTGTAAATTTTTGTAAAGATGGTGTTTTGCCTTGGGGCCCAGGGCGAACTACTGAGCTCAAGCTTTGGCGCTCCCAAATTGCTGGGATTACAGGTATGAAGGCCACCATGCCAGACCAGAAATAAGCATTCAACAGAAGCATTGAAAAGTAAAATAAAGAATAGAAATAAAATATGGAGATACTGCAATCGAGGGAAAAATTTATTTATTTAACCAATCCAGAAAGCCTAGCATCTAAATAATAATAGTTGCTGATACAGACAGCACAGAAAACAGAAGAGATTATCATAGGATAAAATATAAGTATTTCTAGAACTAAAAGGATACATTTTTACCTTTAAAGAGACCCGTTGATAAATCTCACTTCAAGCCACAAAATATAAAATTCATGAACAACAGAGACTGAGGATAGATCTTAAACACAGGGAGGGGGATGTCACACTCGGGGCCTGTTGGAAGTGGGCAGTAAGGGGAGAGGAGAGTCATTAGGTACAAACACCTAATGCGTGCAGGACTTAAAAACGCTAGTGACAGGTTGATAGGGGGGGCAGCAAACCACCAGGGCACATGCATACCTATGTAACAAACCTTGCACATTCTTGCACATGTATCCCAGAACTTAGAGTAAGAGTAACATTAATCAAAAGTAATAATAATAAGTTACTTCAGAATGTAAAAAATATATATATTTGACAGTGGATTCAACAATCAGTAATAAAATATCACTCAATGAAGTCATTAATGTATAAAAAGAATCATTATAGCACCAAACTTTCCAGCTGCAACACTGAAAGCTGGAAGCAACTGAAGAACGCGTTTGAAAAGGTCATTTTTATTCTAGAATATGTACCCAGCAAAATTAGCAAGTGTGAAAATAGAATAAAGATATTTTCAGTCAAAAAAAATTAAAAGTACTTACCACAAACTCTTTCCCAGGAAACTACCGGAAGGAGGTACTTCTTTAAAATCGAGGAGTAAATCAGGTAAGATAAAGATACAAAGAACAGAGAGCCCCAAAGAGGAGGGAGATGGAGAGCCTCCCGTGGATGGGGAAGAGGCGCAGTCTCGGGGCGGTGGGTATGTTGTCCGCTCTGGAGCAGCTCGTCCCCATTACAGCAGGACAAAGTCTTAAGGAGGCCCATCTCCAAGAAGAACATGCAGATGACAAAATTGCAGTATGTTTAACATTTCAGAGGAGGTTGTGAAAACATAAAGATGAAGAGCGGCACCTGCTAAGGAAACTTAGACTACAAACTCAGAATTTAGCAACAAACCTTTGTCAGTAAGAAAAACTCTGCAGAAAGAGAGGAAGGACTGGCTCACCAGCCAGAGGCCAGGGACGATGGAATCACGGCTCCTAGGCACATCAAAGTTTGATTTTCTTTTATGCTTGGATACAAGCTGAGGTCTCTTCCAAGAGTTGTAGTGAATAGGATTTCTAGAAGCAAGCGCTTGGAATGCAGGCCTTGTAGGTGCTGAGCTAAATTTCAAAATGGGCATTTGAAAGCAGTGTAGACAACAAAAACTCTTTAACTGTCTACTATACAGAGTGATCTTATGGGGTAGCAGGTCCCTTCATCAATATAAATTCCAGAAAAAGCAAAAATTATGCAAGAAATGCTCATGTGCACAACTATAATGTTAATAATGTATCAGCTGTGAACAATGTTTTTATAACACTATAATGATTCAATTGTTCTAAAAATATGGTATAACTATATAGAAGAGTTGTATGTGTATGTGCATGCATGTATGTGTGTGCTAGCTGCATGGATGTGTATCAGTGTGTGTAAGCTAGCAACATCCTCCTCTTTCATCCCAAGAGATAAGTAGAAAATATCTAAAACTTTAAAAAATCAAGAAATCAACACCAGAGCTATGCAATTTAGAAATATGGAGGCAAATATCAGAAGAAATAGCTTAAAGAATTCAAAGTGGTTGCCTCCAAGTAACAGGAATTGAGTTTTCCATTATAAGTCAAATACTGAAGTCAAATACTTTTTATTTTTAAATTATGTCCAGTCATTACTGTAATAATGATTAAACATAAACTTTAATTGGGTATGCAGAAGTAGAATAGTCTAGAAAGAACTATTCCTTGGGTGACATTCCTTACCTCACTAAATGTATAATCTTCAGCTGCTAGTCCTTCACCTTGCAGGCTCAAAAGTTTAATTTCACCTTTACATAAAAAGCAGGTCTGTCTCTGGGAGAAGCAGTGAAACTCACTTTAATTACACTTATGAAATTAGGTATATTAATTTAAGATGAGACCTCATTGCACCAGTAGACAGCAGGCCCATTCTGGATAAATGGTGCATTCTTTTTCTATGTTTAGTAAAGCAACATGGTTAGGTAAATGAGAATCACTGGTTTACACAAGGAAATGACTGATAAGATCTAGAAGCCCATTTGGTCACCACAAAATCTGGAGATACCTATCAAGGAAACTATACATAGTTAGAAATTTTCTTGGAATCAAAAGAAATTCAATAAATTGAATGTTTAATGGCTTCATCCTAAACTGTTAAAATGATTCCACAAGGCAGTGTTATTATCCCCTGCCCTGGATATTTGGAACATTATCTTCGTCTAAGAATAAGAAACTGATGCTCAGGAAATTAAATAGTTTGCTCAAGGTCACACAACTAGCTGGGATTTGAATATAGGTTTGCCTGATAGATAATATTTCTGTTGTGCAACATTGCCTTTCCAAAACAAACAAGAAAAGGGGGGATCCAAGGAATAACTTTTCTTATTAAGCATTTTTTATGCTTTTTGCCATGACTAGGTCATTAATAAACCTATCTTCTAAATACAAAGGGTTAAAAACGAAAGAAAACAAGGGCAATTAATAATTAATTCCTACTATGTAAGGCTCTGCACTAGCAAATTTTCAATTCTTATCTACTTCTTTTTCACATAATTTGTTTATTAAGTACATTTACGGGTTTCTACTTATTTTTACACACTGTTGTTTATTACAAATAAGTAGCAGTTGTTTTGTATTATTAAACCAGACTTGAAAATTTGTGTTGTCATATTTTGGAAACTTTGTTGGTATTTTTACTTCTGCGAATTTGACTGGGTAAAAACATGTCTAAAATGTCTAATGTATCTCCAATGAGTAATGCCACAGTCATTTCAGAAAATGAAAATGGAAGGAATAACATATCATATTTTGTTACCACCATTGCTCTACAGCCAGATTTTAATGAGCCCAGCTCTGTAATCTGCCTGAGCATTTATAGACCTCAGGAGGGGCACTGTATGGCTTTGGGCTAGAAGCAGCTGAAAAGAATGTCTCTCGCTCGTGCAAGAGCAGCATTGAGTATGGCTGTTCTGTGTGCAGGCTCACCAACTGTGCTACTCACGGCGGGGGCATTGTTCAGGGAAAGTGCAAGGCTGGCCAAGTTTGCCATTAGACATTAAGAGGGTATGTAAAATCTATCAATATTTCTCCATCCCGTTGCGAAGAAATGGAAAAGAAGACAGTAGCCAGCTACTGCATTGCCACTACAGAAAAGTAACATTACAGATTTTATGACATTTTTCTTGAAGAAATCCAACTATATACCTTGGGAAGATAGGGAAAGCATTGCAGGAAAGACAGAAAATAACATTTAAGATGGTGCCAGAAATTCCACCTGCCATCCCTCTCAATATGCTGAGTAGGTGCCCAAGATGAGTACAAGCGGGAGACATAAGTCTGTTCTCTCAGTTTATCTCTTTCTCTGAGCCACTCGTAGCATGAGAATCAGATGCACTTAATAGAATTGTGGTAGTCAGGTGCCAAGGATGGTTTTCTTACCACATGGTCCCTACACACACACAAGCCAATTCCTTCATCTGGTACTCCACTGAAGGAAAACGTCACTCGTTCCAAAGCTGGAGGAAAAACTGGCAGAACTGGATTCAACTGTGAGACAGCGTGGTGTGGCCTCCAACATGGCATTATTCTAAAAGAAGTTCAGGAGTAACTTTGACTACAGTTGTTCCTTAACTCCCACTTACGATGTAAACCAGCCACACTAGCCTCTAAGCAGCTTCAAGATAGGACAAACCAAGAGTGCCAGGCTAATCTAGTAATTGAGGAAGTCAGTAAGATTTTTGAGATGCCATGAGGACAAAAGTCATAGTGAAGACATTAGCTATTCTTATGCATGGCTAAGACACTGCAAGTCTGAGGCTCAGCCCACTTCAAAGACCAGGAGTTCCATGTAATCACCAGGTAGCAGGAGAGAAAACAATTCCAAGAAGATTCAGGTCTAATTCTTGAAAATATAATGGTACTAATGGTGTGGATAGTTCTATATTTTAACTTGTTCTATAAAGCAAAGATTTCCTTCTTAGTTTTTTAATGTATTCCCTAGTTGTATAGTAGTGTAATCTGAGAGGTCTTCATTATTTTTGAACTCTTGATAGTGGGCTCTACCAGGACAGGGAAGCTAGTTTAAAGCTATGTGTTCGCTTTCTACAGTTCAATATGTCTAGTGTAACACTGTGGGGTCCTATCTTTTTTGGGGATAGATCTCTCATACGTCTTTTTGGTCAAGCAGATGTAAATCAAATGCCTACTCATGGTCCTTTGATCCTGGGATTGCTTCAGATATTGGTAATTTAATACAAATGCAAATATACTAGCCTGCAATGTTAAGTATTTTGTTTCATAATGTAAAAGATGTTCTTATGTTTTAAAAAAGAGTACATTTCACTATACACCTATTAGTATGACTAAAATAATAAAACCCTCGCTATATCAAGTACTGACAGAGAAATTTCTGCAACTCTCATTCAACACTAGTGAAGATGCAAACTGGTACAGCCACCCTGTAAAACAGTGTGGCAGTTTCTAAGAAAATGAAACATATGATTATCACATGACTCAGCAATTTTGCTTCTAGGTATTTTCCGAAGAAAAATGAAAACATGTATCCACACAAAAATCTGCACGTGAATATTTAGAGGAGCATTATTCATAAATGCCCCAAACTAGAAACAACTCAAAAGTCCTTCAGCAGGTGAATAAATGAACTACTGCACATCCATATGGTAGAATACTACTCATCAATAAGAAGGAACAAACTATTGATACATGCACCAACATAAATGAATCCTCAATACATCACACAAAGTGAAAGAAACCAGACTCAAAAATCAATACTATATTATTTCACTTACATGACAGTCTAAAAATATATAACACATTAGGGTCAGAAAACAAATCAGTAATTGACAAGGATTAGGACTGAGAGCGGGATTTGACTCCAAAGGGGCAGCTCAAGGAAATTTTTAGTGTAAGAGCACTATTCTATGTCCTGAGTGTGGTGCTCAGGACTATGCATTTGTCAAAACTTGTATAACTATACAATAAAAGAAGACTAATTAAAATCAAATTTTTAAAAAATGTACAGATCCACAAGAAGACTAATGCAGAGATTAGCTAATTCCCCTAGCAGTGTGAATCTAGATAAAAAGATAAGAGAAGTGGCTTGGGGGCGGAGCAAGATGGCCAAATAGGAACAGCTCCAGTCTCCAACTCCCAGCACGAGCGACACAGAAGACCAGTGATTTCTGCATTTTCAGCTGAGGTACTGGGGTCATCTCACTAGGGAGTGCCGGACAATCGGTGCTGGTCAGCTGCTGCAGCCCGACCAGCGAGAGCTGAAGCAGGGCGAGGCATCGCCTCACCTGGGAAGTGCAAGGGGGAAGGGAATCCGTTTTCCTAGCCAGGGGAACTGAGACACAAAACACCTGGAAAATCGGGTAACTCCCACCCCAATATTATGCTTTAAGCAAACGGGCACACCAGAAGAATATATCCCACACGTGGCCGGGAGGGTCCCATGCCACGGAGCCTCCCTCATTGCTAACAGCAGTCTGCGATCTAACCGCAAGGCAGCAGCAAGGATGGGGGAGGGGTGCCCGCCATTGCTGAGGCTTAAGTAGGTAAACAAAGCCACTGGGAAGCTCGAAATGGGTGGAGCTCACAGCAGGTCAAGGAAACCTGCCTGTCTCTGTAGACTCCACCTCTGGGGACAGGGCACAGCTAAAAAAAAAAAAAAAACAACAAAAAGGCAGCAGAACCTCTGCAGATGCAAACGACTCTGTCTGACAGCTTTGAAGAGAGCAGTGGATCTCCCAACACGGAGGTTGAGATCTAAGAACGGAGAGACTGCCTGCTCAAGAGGGTCCCTGACCCCTGAGTAGCCTAACTGGGAGACATCCCCCACTAGGGGCAGTCTGACACCCCACACCTCACAGGGTGGAGTACACCCCTGAGAGGAAGCTTCCAAAGTAAGAATCAAACAGGTACACTCGCTGTTCAGCAGTATTCTATCTTCTGCAACCTCTGCTGCTGATACCCAGGCAAACAGGGTCTGGAGTGGACCTCAAACAATCTCCAACAGACCTACAGCTGAGGGTCCTGATTGTCAGAAGGAAAACTATCAAACAGGAAGGACACCTATACCAAAACCCCATCAGTACGTCACCATCATCAAAGACCAGAGACAGATAAAACCACAAAGATGGGGAAAAAGCAGGGCAGAAAAGCTGGAAATTCAAAAAATAAGAGCGCATCTCCCCCTGCAAAGGAGCACAGCCCATCGCCAGCAACGGTTCGAAGCTGGTCAGAGAATGACTTTGACGAGATGAGAGAAGAAGGCTTCAGACCATCAAACTTCTCAGAGCTAAAGGAGGAATTATGTACCCAGCGCAAAGAAATTAAAATCTTGAAAAAAGAGTGGAAGAATTGACAGCTAGACTAATTAATGGAGAGAAGCTCATAAACGAAATGACAGAGATGAAAACCATGACACGAGAAATACGTGACAAATGCACAAGCTTCAGTAACTGACTCGATCAACTGGAAGAAAGAGTATCAGCGATTGAGGATCAAATGAATGAAATGAAGCGAGAAGAGAAACCAAAAGAAAAAAGAAGAAAAAGAAATGAACAAAGCCTGCAAGAAGTATGGGATTATGTAAAAAGACCAAATCTACGTCGGATTGGGGTGCCTGAAAGTGAGGGGGAAAATGGAACCAAGTTGGAAAACACTCTTCAGGATATCATCCAGGAGAACTTCCCCAACCTAGTAGGGCAGGCCAACATTCAAATTCAGGAAATACAGAGAACGCCACAAAGATACTCCTCCAGAAGAGCAACTCCAAGACACATAATTGCCAGATTCACCAAAGTTGAAATGAAGGAAAAAATCTTAAGGGCAGCCAGAGAGAAAGGTCGGGTTACCCACAAAGGGAAGCCCATCAGACTAACAGCAGATCTCTCGGCAGAAACTCTACAAGCCAGAAGAGAGTGGGGGCCAACATTCAACGTTCTTTTTTTTTTTTTTTTTTTGAATGATTTTCCTTTTATTGGCAAGGCTCTCAACAATCTAGACAAAGATGAATTCATCAGGAAATGGAAGGTAGCAACTAATAAGACAAGGGTCACTGCTAAAACACGATATACTCATTCCTGAAAAACCTTGCACTCTACAGAAAGCACTAAAAAAAGAAGCAGTTCACGAAAATATAGGGTTTGAGAGTTCAAGGCAAACCACTCCAGCATAACAACTTTGTAACCAACACACTAACCATTCGGACCACCCACCTCAGCAGCTCAATGTCTGGAGTTTGCCATAGGAGCTTTTTTAATTTTTAGTGGAAATAGAATACTTTATATAAGGGCTGCAGGTACCAGAGTGGCACAGATGAGTAGGGCTCCGAGCCATGGTGGGCATGGAAGGCAGCAACCTGCCAGGAGCCAAGAGCCCCACGAGGCTGGTGAGCAGCCTAGCTGCAGGTGATTTTTTCTCCTCTAAATATTCCAAAAAAGGTTCCAATTGCCAGTGCAGCAGCCCAGCTAAAGGCTTATGTTCTTATTCCCGCTAATCTGGTTCCCCCTTTGAGGAAAAAAAAAAAAAAAAAAAAAAGATCATATAACATGCTTTCAAATTCCCTTCATGTTATTAATATTAATATTATACCCTGCCATTCATATTACAGAAACATGTGTAGGCACAATATAGGACTATTTCATTTAAAATTCACACAGCAGCCGGGCGCGGTGGCTCAAGCCTGTAATCCCAGCACTTTGGGAGGCCGAGACGGGCGGATCACGGGGTCAGGAGATCGAGACCATCCTGGCTAACACTGTGAAACCCCGTCTCTACTAAAAAACATACAAAAAACTAGCCGGGCGAGGTGGCGGGCGCCTGTAGTCCCAGCTACTCGGGAGGCTGAGGCAGGAGAATGGCGTAAACCCGGGAGGCAGAACTTGCAGTGAGCTGAGATCCGGCCACTGCACTCCAGCCCCGGCGACAGAGTGAGACTCCGTCTCAAAAAAAAAAAAAAAAAAAAAAAAAAAAAAAATTCACACAGCAGTAATCTACAGAGGGCAGATTATGTCCTGGGTTTAGATGAATAGGCAGGAAAATACTTAGCTGGCTCAGGGAAGAGTAAGATCTGTCTTTTTCAATACTACCAATACAGGAAGAAAGGAAATTCCCTTTTTATTTTAAGAATTTCACTTTTTGAAATAAGGAGATAACCATTAAGGTTTCTCTTCCCAAAATCTCCAAGACCCACCAAAATTTCTGGAAATCATGAGTTGTTAACACTATTCTGCTTTTGCTTATTCAAAGAAAACTTAAACGTTTAAGACCTCTTTGGGTATTGCTTTCTTAGAATGCAAAATGAATGATTTTTTTTCTTTTTTCTTTTTTTTATTATACTTTAAGTTCTAGGGTACATGTACATAACGTGCAGGTTTGTTACATATGTATACTTATGCCATGTTGGTGTGCTGCACCCATCAACTCGTCAGCACCCATCAATTCATCATTTATATCATGTATAACTCTCCAATGCAATCCCTCCCTCCTCCCCCCTCCCCATGATAGGCCCCAGTGTGTGATGATCCCCTTCCCGAGTCCAAGTGATCTCATTATTCAGTTCCCACCTATGAGTGAGAACATGCGGTGTTTGGTTTTCTCTTCTTGTGATAGTTTGCTAAGAATGATGGTTTCCAGCTGCATCCATGTCCCTACAAAGGACACAAACTCATCCTTTTTTATGGCTGCATAGTATTCCATGGTGTATATGTGCCACATTTTCTTAATCCAGTCTGTCACAGATGGACATTTGGGTTGATTCCAAGTCTTTGCTATTGTGAATACTGCCGCAATAAACATACGTGTGCATGTGTCTTTGTAGTAGACTAATTTATAATCCTTTGGGTATATACCCAGTAGTGAGATGGCTGGGTCATATGGTACATCTAGTTCTAGATCCTTGAGGAATTGCCATACTGTTTTCCACAATGGTTGAACTAGTTTACAATCCCACCAACAGTGTAAAAGTGTTCCTATTTCTCCACATCCTGTCCAACACCTGTTGTTTCCTGACTTCTTAATGATTGCCATTCTAACTGGTGTGAGATGGTATCTCATTGTGGTTTTGATTTGCATTTCTCTGATGGCGAGTGATGCTGAGCATTTTTTCATGTGTCTGTTGGCTGTATGAATGTCTTCTTTTGAGAAATGTCTGTTCATATCCTTTCCCCACTTTTTGATGGGGTTGTTGGCTTTTTTCTTGTATATTTGATTGAGTTCTTTGTAGATTCTGGATATTAGCCCTTTGTCAGATGAGTAGGTTGCAAAAATGTTCTCCCTTTCTGTAGGTTGCCTGTTCACTCTGATGGTAGTTTCTTTTGCTGTGCAAAAGCTCTTTAGTTTAATTAGATCCCATTTGACAATTTTGGCTTTTGCTGCTGTTGCTTTTGGGGTTCAACGTTCTTAAAGAAAAGAATTTTCAACCCAGAATTTCATATCCAGCCAAACTAAGTTTCATAAGTGAAGGAGAAATAAAATCCTTTACAGATAAGCAAATGCTTAGAGATTTTGTCACCACCAGGCCTGCCTTACAAGAGACCCTGAAGGAAGCCCTAAACATGGAAAGGAACAACCGGTACCAGCCATCGCAAAAACATGCCAAAATGTAAAGACCATCGAGGCTAGGAAGAAACTGCATCAACTAACGAGCAAAATAACCAGTTAATATCATAATGGCAGGATCAAGTTCACACATAATAATATTAACCTTAAATGTTAATGGACTAAATGCTCCAATTAAAAGACACAGACTGGCAAACTGGATAAAGAGTCAAGACCCATCAGTCTGCTGTATTCAGGAGACCCATCTCACATGCAGAGACATACATAGGCTCAAAATAAAGGGATGGAGGAAGATCTACCAAGCAAATGGAGAACAAAAAAAAGCAGGGGTTGCAATCCTTGTCTCTGATAAAACAGACTTTAAACCATCAAAGATCAAAAGAGACAAAGAAGGCCATTACATAATGGTAAAGGGATCAATTCATCAGGAAGAGCTAACTCTCCTAAATATATATGCACCCAATACAGGAGCACCCAGATTCATAAAGCAAGTCCTTAGACACTTACAAAGAGACTTAGACTCCCATACAATAATAATGGGAGACTTCAACACTCCGCTGTCAACATTAGACAGATCAACGAGACAGAAAGTTAACAAGGATATCCAGGAATTGAACTCATCTCTGCACCAAGCGGACCTAATAGACATCTATAGAACTCTCCACCCCAAATCAACAGAATATACATTCTTCTCAGCACCACATCGCACTTATTCCAAAATTGACCACATAATTGGAAGTAAAGCACTCCTCAGCAAATGTAAAAGAACAGAAATTATAACAAACTGTCTCTCAGACCACAGTGCAATCAAACTAGAACTCAGGACTAAGAAACTCAATCAAAACCGCTCCACTACATGGAAACTGAACAACCTGCTCCTGAATGACTACTGGGTACACAACGAAATGAAAGCGGAAATAAAGATGTTCTTTGAAACCAATGAGAACAAAGATACAACATACCAGAATCTCTGGGACACATTTAAAGCAGTGTGTAGAGGGAAATTTATAGCACTAAATGCCCACAAGAGAAAGCAGGAAAGATCTAAAATTGACACTCTAACATCACAATTAAAAGAACTAGAGAGGCAAGAGCAAACACATTCAAAAGCTAGCAGAAGGCAAGAAATAACTAAGATCAGAGCCGAACTGAAGGAGATAGAGACACAAAAAACCCTCCAAAAAATCAATGAATCCAGGAGTTGGTTTTTTGAAAAGATCAACAAAATTGACAGACCGCTAGCAAGGCTAATAAAGAAGAAAAGAGAGAGGAATCAAATAGATGCAATAAAAAATGATAAAGGGGATATCACCACTGACCCCACAGAAATACAAACTACCATCAGAGAATACTATAAACGCCTCTACGCAAATCAACTAGAAAATCTAGAAGAAATGGATAAATTCCTGGACACTTACACTCTCCCAAGGCTAAACCAGGAAGAAGTTGAATCCCTGAATAGACGAATAGTAGGCTCTGAAATTGAGGCAACAATTAATAGCCTACCCACCAAAAAAAGTCCAGGACCAGATGGATTCACAGCTGAATTCTACCAGAGGTACAAGGAGGAGCTGGTACCATTCCTTCTGAAACTATTCCAATCAATAGAAAAAGAGGGAATCCTCCCTAACTCATTTTATGAGGCCAGCATCATCATGATACCAAAGCCTGGCAGAGACACAACAAGAAAAGAGAATTTTAGACCAATATCCCTGATGAACATTGATGCAAAAATTCTCAATAAAATACTGGCAAACCGGATTCAGCAGCACATCAAAAAGCTTATCCACCATGATCAAGTGGGCTTCATCCCTGGGATGCAAGGCTGGGTCAACATTCGCAAATCAATCAACGTAATCCAGCATATAAACAGAACCAAAGACAAGAACCACATGATTGTCTCAATAGATGCAGAAAAGGCTTTTGACAAAATTCAACAGCCCTTCATGCTAAAAACGCTCAATAAATTCGGTATTGATGGAAAGTACCTGAAAATAATAAGAGCTATTTATGACAAACCCACAGCTAATATCATACTGAATGGGCAAAAACTGGAAAAATTCCCTTTGAAAACTGGCACAAGACAGGGATGGCCTCTCTCACCACTCCTATTAAACATAGTGTTGGAAGTTCTGGCTAGGGCAATCAGGCAAGAGAAAGAAATCAAGGGTATTCAGTAAGGAAAAGAAGAAGTCAAATTATACACATAATAGATATAATAGATATATGTATAACATATAGAAATAATAGATGTCATAGATATAGGTAAAAAATATAGATATAATAGATATAAGAGATACAGGTATAAAATACTGACATAATAGATATAATAGACATGGGAATAAAATACAGACATAATTGAAATAGGTATAAAATATAGACAAAATAGATATAAATATAGGTATAAAATGTAGACATAATAAGTATAATAGATATAAGATATAGACATAATAGATATAATAGATACAGATATAAAATATAGACATAATACATATAATAGGTATAGGTAAGAAATATAGACATAATAGATGTAATAGATATATGTATAAGATGTAGACATAATAGATAAAATGGATATAGGTATAAAATATAGACTTAATAGATATAATAGATAGATGTATAAAATATAGACAAAATAGATATAATATATATAGATATAAAATATAGACATGATAGATATAGGTATAAAATATAGACATATAAGATATAATAGTTATAGGTATAAAATATGGACATAATAGATATAAGAGATATAGATATAAAATATAGACATAATAGATATAATAGATATGTTTATAAAATATAGACATAATAGATATAATAGATATTGGCAGGCAATATAGACATAATAGATACAATCGATATAGGTAGAAGATATAGACATAATAGATACAGTAGATATACGTATAAAATATAGACATAATAGATATAGATATAGGTATAAAATATAGACATAATAGATATAATAGATTTAGGTATAAAATATAGACATAATAGATATAGGTATAAAATATAGACAAAATAGATATAGGTATAAAATATAGACATAGATATAATAGATATAGGTTTAAAATATAAACATAAGAGATATAATAGAGATGGGTATAAAATATAGACTTAATAGATATAATAGATATAGGTGTAAAATATAGACATAGTGGATAAAATAGATATAGGTATAAAATATAGACATAAAGGATATAATAGATATAGGTATAAAATATAGACATAGTAGATATAATAGATATAGGTATAAAGTATAGACATAATAGATAACGGTAAAAAATATAGCTATAATATATATAATTGATATAGGTATAAAATATAGACATAATAGATATAATAGATATAGATATAAAATATAGACATAATAGATATAAGTATAGGTATGAAATATAGACATAATAGATATAATAGATATATGTATGAGATATAGACATAATAGATAAAATCGATATAGGTGTAAAATATAGACAGAGTAGACATAATAGATATAGGTATAAAATATAGACATAATAGATATAGGTATTAAATATAGACATAATAGATATAATAGATATAGGTATAAAATATAGACATAATAGATATAATATATATAAGTATAAAATATAGACTTAAGAGATATAATAGATATAGGTTTAACACATAGACATAATAGACATAATAGATATATGTATAAAATCTAGACATAAAAGGTATAATAGATATACGTATAACATATTGACATAATAGATATACATATAGATATAAAATATAGACATAATAGATATAATAGATATGTTTATAAAATATAGACATAATAGATATAATAGATATAGGCAGGAAATATAGACATAATAGATACAATCCATATAGGTAGAAGATATAGACATAATAGATACAGTAGATATACGTATAAAATATAGACATAATACATATAGGTATAAAATATAGATAAAATAGATAAACGTGTAAAATATAGATATAATAGATATGATAGATATAGGTATAAAATATAGATATAATAAATATAGGTATCAAATATAGATGTAATAGTTATAATAGATATAGTTATAAAATATAGATAAAATAGATATATTTAAAAAATATAAATATAACAGATACAATAGATATAGGAATAAAATATAGATAAAATAGTTATATTTATAAAATATAGACATAATAGGTATAATAGATATAGGTATATATTGTAGACATAATAGATATAATATGTATAGGTATAAAATATAAACATAATAGATATTATATATATAGGAATAAACTATAGATATAATACATATAGGTATAAAATATAGATAAAATTGATATAGGTATAAAGTATAGACATAATAGATACAATAGATACAGGTATAAAATATAGATATAATTGATGTGTGTGCAAAATATAGATAAAAATGATATAATAGATATATGTATAAAACATAGATATAATAGATATACGTATAAAATACAGATTTAATAGATATAGATACAGGAATAAAATATAGATATAAAATATATAATTATAAAAAATAAATATAATATAATAGATATAGGTAGTAAAAAACATACAATAGATATAAGTATAAAATATAGTTATAATAGATATAGGTGTAAAATATAGATATAATAGATATAATAGATATAGGTATTAAACATAGACATAATCGAAATAATAGATATAGGTATAAAATATACACAGATATAGATATAAAATATAGACATAATAGTTTTAATAGATATAGGTATAAAATATAAATAAAATAGATATAGGTATAAAATGTAGACATAACAGATATAATAGATATACGTATAAAATACAGACATAATAGATATAGGTATAAAATGTAGACATTATAGATATAATATAGGTATAAAATATAGACATAATAGATATAATAGATATAGGTATAAAATAGAGACAAAATAGATAAAATAGTTATAGGTATAAAATATAGACATAATAGATATAGATATAAAATATGGACATAATAGTTTTAATAGATATAGGTATAAAATATAAACAAAATAGATATAACAGACATAGGTATAAAATATAGACATAATAGATAAAATAGATACAGGTATAAAATAGAGACAAAATAGATATAGGTATAAAATATAGACATAGATATAATAGATATAGGTATAAAATATAGCCATAATAGATATAGATATAAAATATAGACAAAATAGATAGGGGTATAAAATATAGATATAGATATAATAGATATAGGTATAAAATATGAACATAATAGATATAATACGGATGGGAATAAAATATAGACGTAACAGATATAATAGATATAGGTGTAAAATATAGACATAATAGATATAATAGATATAGATATAAAATATAGACATAATGGATATAATAGATATAGGCATAAAATATAGACATAATAGATACAATAGATATAGATATAAAATATAGACATAATAGATATAACAGATACAGGTACAAATATGGACATAATTGATATAATAGATATAGGTATAAAATATAGACATAATAGATATAATAGATACAGGTATAAAATATAGACATAAGAGATATAATGGATATAGGAATAAAATATAGACATATTTGAAATAGGTATAAAATATAGACAAAATAGATATAGGTATAAAATACAGACATAGTTATAATAGATACAGGCATAAAATATAAACATAATAGATATAATAGAGATGGGTATAAAAGATAGACGTAATAGATATAATGGATATAGGTGTAAAATATAGACATCGTAGATATAATATATATAGGTATAAAATATAGACATAATGGATATAATAGGTACAGGTATAATATATAGACATAATAGATATAATAGATATAGGTATAAAATGTAGACATAATAGATAAAGATATAAAATATAGACATAATAGATATAATAGATATAGGTATAAGATATAGACATAATAGATATAATAGATATAGGTATAAAATATAGACATAAAAGCTTTAATAGATATAGGTATCAAAGATTGTTATAATGGATATAATAGATATAGGTGTAAAACACAGACAGTAGATATAATAGATATTGTTATAAAGTATAGACATAATAGATATAATAGATATAGATATAAAATATGGACATAATAGATATAGGTATAAATGTAGACATAATACATATAATAGATATAGGTATTAAATATAGACATAATATGTATAATAGATATATGCATAACGACATAATAGATATAGTAGAAAAAGATATAAAATATAGACATAATACATAAAATAGGTGTAGGTATGAAATATAGACATTATAGTTATAATAGATATATGTATAAGATATAGACATAATAGATACACTAGATATAGGTATAAAATATAGACATAATAGATATAATAGATATATATATAAAATATAGACATAATAGATATAGGTATAAAATATAGACATATCAGATGTAATAATTATACGTATAAAATATAGACATGATAGATATAATAGAATTAGGTATAAAATATAGACATAATAGATATATTAGATATAGGTATAAAATATAGACATAATAGATGTAGGTATAAAATATAGACATAATAGATATAATAGATATAGCTATAAAATATAGACTTAATAGATATAGGTATTAAATATAGACATAATAGATATAATAGAAATAGCTACGAAATATAGACATAATAGACATAATAGATATAGGTATCAAATATAGACATAATAATTATAATAGATATAGGTATAAAATATAGACATAATAGATATAGGTATAAAATACAGACATAACGGTTATAATAGATATAGGTACAAAATATAGACATAATAGATATAGGTATTAAATATAGATATAATAGATATAATAGATATAGCTATAAAATATAGACATAATAGATATAATAGATATAGGTGCAAATTAGAGACATAATAGATTTGATAGATATAGGTATAAAATATAGACATAATAGATATAGGTATAAAATATAGACATAATAGATATAATAGATATAGGTATACAATATAGACATAATAATTATAATAGATATAGGTATAAAATATAGACATAATAGATATAGGTACAAAATATAGACATAATGGTTATAATAGATATAGGTATGAAATATAGACATAATACATATAATAGATATAGGTATAAAATAGAGACATAATAGATATAATAGATATAGGCATAAAATATAGACATAATAGTTATAATAGATATATGCATAAGATGTAGACATAATAGATATAATAGATATAGGTTTAAAATATAGACATAATAGATATAATAGATATAAGTATACAATACAGACATAAGAGATATAGTAGATATAGGAATACAATATAGACATAATTGAAATAGGTATAAAATATAGACAAAATTGATATAAAAGATACAGGAAAAAAATATAGACATAATAGATATAATTAATATAGGTATAAAACATAGACATAGTAGATATAATAGATATAGTTTTAAAATAGAGACATAATAGATATAGGTATAAAATATAGACATAATAGATATAATAGATAGAGGTATATAATATAGGGATAATAGATATAGGTATAAAATATAGACATAACTGATATAATAGATATAATTGATAGAGGTATAAAATATAGACATAATAGATATTGTAGAGGTATAAATTATAGACATAAAAGATATAATAGGTATAGGTATGAAATATAGACATAATAGATATAATAGATATATTTATAAGATATAGGCATAAGAGTAACAATTGATATAGGTATAAAATATAGACATAATAGATATCATAGATACAGATATGAAATATAGACATCATAGTTATAGGTATAAAATATAGACATATTAGATATAATAATTATAGGAATAAAATATAGACATAAAAGATATTATAGATATAGGTATAAAATATAGACAAAATAGATATACTAGTTATAGGTATAAAATTTACACATAATAGATATAAATATAAAATATAGACATAATAGATTTAAAAGGTATAGGTATAAAATATAAACAAAATAGATATAACAGACGTAGGTATAAAATATAGATATAATAGATGAAATAGATATAGGTATAAAATATAGACATAATAGATATAGGTATAAAATATAGACAAAATAGATATAGGTATAAAATATAGACATAGATATAATAGATATAGGTATAAAATATAAACATAATAGATATAATAGAGATGGGTATAAAATATAGACCTAAGAGATATAATAGATATAGGTATAAAATATAGACATAGTAGATATAATAGATATAGGTATAAAATACAGACATAATGGATATAATAGATGTAGGTATAAAATATAGACATATTAGATATAATAGATATAGGAATAAAATATAGACATAATAGATATAACAGATAAAGGTAAAAAATGTACACATAATAGATATAATAAATATAGGTGTAAAATATAAACATAAGAGTTATAATAGATATAGGTATAAAATATAGACATAATAGATATAATAGATATAGGTATAAAATATAGACATAATAGATATAGGTATTAAATATAGACATAATAGATATAATAGAAATAGGTATAAAATATAGACATAATAGATATAATAGATATAGGTATCAAATATACACATATTAAAAATAATAGATATAGGTATAAAATATAGACATAATAGATATAGGTACAAAGTATAGACATAATGGTTATAATCGATATAGGTATGAAATATAGACATAATACATATAATAGGTATAGGTTTAAAATAAAGACATAATAGATATAGTAGATATAGGTATAAGATATAGACCTAATAGATATAATAGATATAGGTATGAAATATAGACATAATAGATATGAAATATATAGTTATAAAATATAGACATAATAGATATGATAGATATGGATATAAAATATAGACATAATAGATATAATAGATATAGGTATAAAATATAGACATAATAGATGTAATAGATACAGGTACAAAATATAGACAATAGATATGATAGATATAGATATAAAATATAGATATAATAGATATAATTATAATTTATAAATATAATAGATATAATAGATATAGGTAAAAAATATAGATATAATGGATACAGGTATAAAATACGGTTATAATAGATATAGGTATAAAATATAGATATAATAGATATAGGTATAAAGTACACACACAATAGATATAATAGATATACGTATAAAATATAGACATAAGAGTTATAATAGATATAGGTATAGAATATAGACATAATAGACATAATAGATATAGGTATAAAATATAGACATATTAGATATGGGTATAAAATATAAACATAATAGATATAATAGATATAGGTATAAAATATAAACATAAGAGATATAATAGATATAGCTATAAAATATAGACATAATAAATATAATCGATACACGTATAAAATATAGACACAATAGATATAGGTATAAAGTATAGACGTAATCGATATAATAGATATAGGTATTAAATATAGACATAATAGGCCGGGCGCGGTGGCTCAAGCCTGTAATCCCAGCACTTTGGGAGGCCGAGACGGGCGGATCATGAGGTTAGGAGATCGAGACCATCCTGGCTAATACGGTGAAATGCCGTCTCTACTAAAAAATACAAAAAACTAGCCGGGCGACGAGGCGGGCGCCTGTATTCCCAGCTACTAGGAAGGCTGAGACAGGAGAATGGCGTGATCCCGGGAGGCGGAGCTTGCAGTGAGCTGAGAGCCGGCCACTGCACTCCAGACTGGGCAGCAGAGCAAGACTCCGTCTCAAAAAAAAAAATAAATGAAATAAATAAATAAATAAATAAATAAATATAGACATAATAGATATAGGTATAAAATATAGACATAAAAGATATAGATATAAAATATAGATATAATAGATATAGGTATAAAATATAGACATAATAGATATAATAAATATAGGTATAAAATATAGACTTAATATATATAGGTAGAAAATATAGACATAAGAGATATAATATATGTAGGTATAAAATATAGACATAATAGACATAATAGATATAGGTATAAAATATCGACATAATAGATATAATAGGTATAGGTATAAAATATAGGCATAATAGGTATAATAGATAGAGGTATAAAATATAGACATAAGAGATATAATTGATAGAGTTATAAAATATAAACATTATAGATATTATAGATAGAGGGATAAAATATAGACATAATAGATATAATAGATATAGGTATAAAATACAGACATAATGGATATAATAGATATAGGTATAAAATATAGACATAATAAATATAATAGATATAGGTATAAAATATAGTCATAATAGATATAATAGATATATGTATAAGATGTAGACATAATAGATATAATAGATATAGGTATAAAATATAGACATAATAGATATACATATAAAATATACACATAGTTGATATAATCGATATAGGTATAAAATATAGACATAATAGATATAATAATTAGGTATAAAATATAGACGTAATAGATATAGGAATACAATTTAGACATAATAGATATAATAGATGTAGGTATGAAATATAGACATAATAGATATAATAGATATAGGTATAAATTATAGACATAATAGGTATAATTGATATAGGTATAAAATATAGACATAATAGATATAATAGATATAGGTAAAAAATATAGACAAAATTGTTATAGGTATAAAATATAGACATAATAGATATAATAGATACATGTTTAAAATATAGATATAATAGATATAATAAATATAGGTATAAAATATAGACATAATAGATATAATAGATATAGGCATAAAATATAGACATAATAGATATAATAGATATAGGTAATAAAATATAGACATAATAGATATAGTTATAAAATATAGACATAATAGATATAATAGAGGTATTAAACATAGACATAATAGATATAGTTACAAATATAGACAGAATAGTTATAGGTACAAAATATAGACATAATAGATATAGGTAAAAAATATAGACATAATAGATATAATAAATATAGCTATAAAATATAGACCTTATATATACGTATAAAATATAGATATAATAGATATAATATATATAGGTATAAAATATAGACATAGTAGATATAGGTATAAAATATGGACATAGTAGATATAATAGATACAGGTATAAAATGTAGGCATAATAGATATAATAGAGGTATAAAATATAGACATAATAGATATAATAGATATAGGTATAAAATACAGACATAATAGATATAGTAGATATAGGTATAAAATATAGACATAATAGATATAGTTATAAATATATACATAATAGATATAATAGACATAGTTATTAAATATAGACATAATAGATATAATAGATATAATTATGAAGTATACACATCATAGATATAATAGATATAGATATAAATTATAGACATAATAGGTATAATTGATATAGGTATAAAATATAGACAAAATAGATATAATAGATATAGGTATAAAATATAGACATAAGAGATAGATATACGTATAAAACGTAGACATAATAGATATGATATATATGGGTATAAAACATAGATATAATACATATGATATATATAGGTATGAAATATAGACATAATAGATATAATAGATACAGGTATAGCATATAGACATAATAGATATAGGTAAAAAATGTAGACATAATGGATATAATAGATATAGGTATATAATATAGACATACTTAATACAGCTATAAAATATAGACAGAATTGATACAACAGATATAGTTATACAATATAGAGATAACAGTTATAATAAATATAGGTATTAAATATAGACATAATAGGTATAGTTATAAAATAAAGACATAATAGATATAGGTATAAAATACAGACATCATAGATATAGGTATAATATATAGACATAATAGATATAATAGATATAGGTGTAAAATACTGACATAAAAGATATAATAGATATAGGTGTAAAATATAGTCATAAAAGATATAATAGATACAGGCATAAAATGTAGGCATAATAGAGATAGGTATACTATATAGATACAATAGATACAGGTATAAAATAAAGACATAACATACATGATAGATATAGGTATAAAATATAGACATAATAGATATAATAGATATACGTAAAAAATATGCACAGTAGAGATATAATAGACATAGGTATAAAATATAGACAAAATAGATATAACAGATACAGATGTAAAATATAGATATAATAGATATAGGTATAAAATATGGACAAAATAGATAAAATAGAAATACGTATAAAATATAAATATAATAGATTTAGATATAAAATATAGATATAATAGATATACAAGAAACGGGTGTAAAATATAGATATAATAGATATAATTATAAAATATAAATGTTATAGATATAATAGATATAGGTATAAAATATAGACATAATAGATATAATTGATATAGGTATAAAATATTGACATAATAGATATAATAGATACAGGTATAAAATATAGACATAATAGATATAATAGTTACAGATACAAAATATAGATATAATAGATATAGGTATAAAATAGAGATATAATAGATATAATATATATATGTATAAAAATAGGTATAATAGATACAGGCATAAAATATAGACAATAGATATATTATATAAAGGTATAAAATATAGATATAATAGATATAATTATAAAATATAAA
>NW_022144137.1:0-32014 GCF_007565055.1 Rhinopithecus roxellana
GGTTATTTCTTTTTCAGGATATTCTAAAGAGCGTTTCCAAATGTCCTTTCTCAGATTCCAGAACAATTGATTTCACACTACTCAATCCAAAGAATGACTTAACTTTATGAGATGAATTCAAACTTCACAAAAGAGTTGCGGAGAAAGCGTCTCTCAAATATTCGATGGAAGACATTTCCTTGCTCAACACAGTCCTCTGGTTGCCACTTACTATCCCTTCACAGAAGTCTCAAGGACTGACTTTCAAACTGGGAAATGTAGAATAAGCTTTAACACTGTGTTAAAATCGACATTCAGAGAGCAGTTTCTTTGAGTGCTTCTTTCTGTTTTTTATTGGACATTTCAATTTTGCCATAGTCTTCAATGTGCTGCGGATATCATTCTTTTGGTTTTACAGGAACAGTGTTCAAATTTTGTCTTATGAGAAGAAATTTATAACTCCCTAAGTGGAATGCACACGTCACCAAGCAGTTTCTCAGAAAGCTTTTCTCCCGTTTTGATCTGACTATATTTCCTATGTCACTGAAGGCCCGAATGCGATCCCAAATATCCCTTTGTGGATCCATCCACGAGGGAGTTTTCAAGCTGTGTAATGTAAAGAAAGCTTCATCTATGTGACATGAATAAACATAGCAAAAATCAGATTCAAAGAAAGCTTCTTTCCCGTTTTTTTCTGAAGAGATTTCGTTTTTCACCAAAGTCCTCAAAGTGCTCCCGAAAGTCCCTTCGTGGATCCGTCTATGACAGTTTCCAAGCTGCGTAATGTAAAGAAACCATTATCTATGTGAGATGATTGCACATATCACAGAGTAGTTTCCTCAGAAAGCCTTTTCCAGTTTTAGTCTGAGGCTATTTCCCTTTTCATCATCATGAACATGCTCCCGAATATCACTTGGTACCTCTTTCTCCAAAAGTGTTTGCCCAACGCTGTATGAGAAAGAGGTATAATACTGCGAGTGGAATGCACACGTCACAAGGCAGTTCGTCAGAAAGCTTCTCTCCAATTTTGATGTGAACATATTTCCTTTTTCACCATTAGCCTCAAAGTGCTCCCGAATATCCCGTCACACACTAAGCATAGACAGGGTTAGAAACCTGCTCAATGAAAAGAGGGCTTAACTGAGTCAGAGCCATTAAGACAACACAGAGCAGTTTCACAGAAAGCTTCTTCTGGATTTTACCTGAGGATATTTCTTTCTCCATGTTCTAAGATCGAACCCAAATGTCCTTACTCAGATTCCACAAAGCACTGATTTCAAGCTGTTCAATCCAAAGAACGGTTTAACTCTATGAGACGAATTCACACATCACAAAGTAGTTGCTCAGAAAATTTCTCTGCAGTTTCCTAGGGAAGACATATCCTTGCTCACCAGAAGCCTCCGGGCGTCACTAAATATCCCTTCACAGATCCTTCAAGGACAGAGTTTCGAAACTGGGCAACATAGAGTAAGCATTAACTCTGTGAAGTGACAGAATTTCTTCCTTTCTTTTTTTTTTTTTTTTTTTATTATACTTTAAGTTCTAGGGTACATGTGCATAACGTGCAGGTTTGTTACATATTCAGAGAACAGATTCTTGGAGCGCTTCTTCCTCGATTTATATCAGTATATTTCACTATTGGCCATAGTCCTCAATGCGCTGTGAAATATCACTTTTTCGGTTTCCACAGGAACAGTGTCCAAAACACTGCCTTGTGAGAAAAGAGGTATAAGTCCCTGAGTGGAAATGCATACATCACAAAGTCGTTTCTCAGAAAGCTTCTCTCCACTTTTATCTGAAGAATATGTCCTCTTTCACCGTAGGCCGGAATGTGCTCCCGAACGTCTCTTCTCGGATCCGTGCATGACGGAGTTCCCAAAACTGCGTAATATATGAAAGTTTAAGTATGTGAGATGAATAAATATATCTAACACAAAGCAGTTTCACAGAAATCTTCTTTCCAGTTTTTGTCTGACGATATTATCTTTTTCACCATAGCCATCCCTATACTCCCGAATGTCTCTTGGTAGCTTTTTCTCCAAAAGGGATTCCAGAATCCTCTAGGAGAAGAAAGGTGAGTGGAATGCACATGTCATTCTGTGAGTGGAATTCTGTGAGTGGAATGCACACGTCAGGAAACAGCTCCTCAGAAAGCTTCTCTCCAGTTACTATGTGAAGACGTTTCCTTTCTCACTGTAAGCCTCAAAGCGCTCCTCAATATCCCTTCGCAAACAAAACAGAAACAGTGTTATGATACTTCTCAATCAAAAGAGAAGCTTAACTGTGTGAGCGGAATTCACCTTACACAGTGCAGTGTGACAGAATCTTCCTTCTGGTTTCTCTCTCACGTTATTTCTTTTTCAGGATATTCTAATGAATGTTTCCAAATGTCCTTTCTCAGATTCCAGAGAAACAGTGATTTCAAACTACTCAATCCAAAGAATGATTTAATTGTATGAGATGAACACAAACTACACAAAAGAGTTGCGAAGAAAGCTTCCCTCAAATATTCGATGGAAGACATTTCCTTGCTTGACACAAGCCTCCGGTTGCCACTTACTATCCCTTTGCAGAACCCTCAAAGAACGATTTTCAAACTGGGAAATGTAGAGTAAGCTTTAACACTGTGTAAAAATGGACATGTCAGAGAGCAGTTTCTCCGACTGCTTCTTTCTGTTGTTTTTGGACATTTCAATTTTGCCATCATCTTCAATGAGCTCCGAGTATCACTCTTTTGGTATTGTAACAGTGTTCAAATTGTGCCTTATGAGAAGAAAGTTATAACGCCCTGAGTGAAATGCGCACGACACCAAGCAGTTTCTCAGAAAGCTTCTCTCCCATTTTAATCTGGCTAAATTTCCTATTTCACTATAGTCCCGAATGTGATCCCAAATATCTCTTCGTGGATCCATCCACGAGGGAGGTTCCAATTGTGTAATATAAAGAAAGTTCATCCATGTGGAGATGAATAAACATAGCAAAAAGCAGATTCACAGACAGCTTCTTTCCCGTTTTCTTTGAAGATATTGCGTTCTTCACCATAGTCCTCGAAGTGCACCCGAAAGTCCCTTCGTGGATCCGTCCATGACAGTTTCCAAGCAGCGTAATGTAAGAAAGCATTATAGATAATAGATAACGTAGATGTGAGATGATTATACATATCACAGGGGAGTTTCACAGAAAGCTTTTTCCAGTTTTAGTTTGAGGCTATTTCGCTTTTAACCATCGTCATCAACATGCTCCTGAATATCACTTGGTACCTGTTTTCCAAAAGGGTTTCCCAACGCTGTATGAGAAGAAACGTATAACACTGTGAGTTGAATGTACACATCACAAGGCAGGTCCTCTGGAAAGCTTCTCTCCAGTTTTGATCTCAACATATTTGCTTTTTCACATAAGTCTCAAGTGATCCCGAATATCCCGTCACACGCTAAGCATACACAGGGTTAGAAACCTGCTCAATGAAAAGAGGGGATTAACTGAGTGAGAGCCGTTGAGAGCACACAGCAGCCATTTCACAGAAAGCTTCCTTCTGGATTTTCCCTGAGGATATTTCTTCTCCATGTTCTAAGAATCGTTCCCAAATGTCCTTCCTCAGATTGCCACAAAAACAGTGACTTCAAGCTGTTCAATCCAAAGAAGGTTTAGCTCTATCGGACGAATACACACATCGCAAAGCAGTGCTCAGAAAGTTTCTCTGCAGGTTTCATCATCGGAAAACGTTTCCTTGCTCACCAAAAGCATCCGGGCGTCACTAAATATCCCTTCAGAGATCCTTCAAAGACAGTTTCGAAACTGGGCAACATAGAGTAAGCATTACTCTGAAGTGAATGCACATATCAGAAAACAGATTCTAGGAATGCTTCTTCCTCGATTTTTATTTTAGTATATTTCACTCTCCGCCATAGTCCTCAATGCGCTGTGAAATATCACTTTTTCGGTTTCACAGGAACAGTGTCCAAACACTGCCTTGTGAGAAAAAGGTATAACTCCCTGAGTGGAATGCATACATCACAAAGTCTTTTCTCAGAAAGCTTCCATCCACTTTTTATCTGAAGATATCTCCTCTTTCACCGTAGGCCGGAATGTGCTCCCGAATGTCTCTTCTCGGATCCGTGCATGACGGAGTTTCCAAACTGCGTAATATAAGAAACGTTTTATCTATGCGAGATGAATAAATATATCCAACACAAAGCAGTTTCACAGAAATCTTCTTTCCAGTTTTTGTCTGAGGATATTTCCTTTTTCACAATAGCCATCCCTATACTCCCAAATGTCTCTTGGTGGCTTTTTCTCCAAAAGGGATTCCGGAATCCTCTAGGAGAGGAAAGGTGAGTGGAATGCACACGTCATTCTTTGAGTGGAATTCTGTGAGTGGAAAGAACACATCACAAAGCAGCTCCTCAGAAAGCTTCTCTCCAGTTTCTATGTGAAGACGTTTCCTTTCTCACCGTAAGTCTCAAAGTGCTCCTGAAATACCCTCGCAAATATACAAACACGGGATAGATACTGCTCAATGAAAAGAGAAGTTTACACTGTGTGAGCGGATTCACGTGACACAGAGCAGTTTCATCACAGAAAGCTTCCCTCTGGTTTCTCTCTGAGGTTATTTCTTTTTCGAATATTCGAAGGCCTGTTTTTCCAAATGGCCTTTCAAGATTCCACAGAAACAGTGATTTCAAACTACTCAATCCAAGAATGATTTAACTCTATGAGATGAGCACAGCTTCACAAAAGAGTTACACAGAAAGCTTCTCTCAAATTTCAAGGAAGACATTTCCTTGCTCGACAGGCACCCCGGTTGCCAATTACTATCCCTTCGCTGAAACCTCCAAGACCAACTTTCAATTGAGAAATGTAGAGTAAGCTTTAAAACCCAAATGGGATTCCATATATATTCCATTCATATTTCGTTCCTTTCAGTTCTGTTCCATTTAATTCCATATTCCATTCCATTCTACATTCCATTCCATATTTCATTCCATTCTATTTTTCATTCCATTCCATTCCATTCCATATTCCATTCCAATCCATATGCATTTCCATTCCATCTATTCCATTCCATCCATTACATTCCATATTCAATGGCATTCCATATCCATTGCATCCTATTCCTTTCATTCCATTCTATTCCATTCCATTACACTTACCTACTATCCTTTCATGTTCCCATTCCATCCATTCCGTTCCATATTCCCTTTCATTCCATTCCTTTCCATTCCGTTCCATATTCCATTCCATTCCATTCCATTCCATTCCATATTCCACTGCATTCCGTTCCATATTCCATTCCATTCCGTTCCATTTTCCATTCCGTTATATTCCATTCCATATTCCATTCCATTCCATATTCCATTCCATTTCGTATTCCATTACATTCCATACTGCATTCCATTCTACTCCACATTCCATTCCATTCCATATTCCATTCCAAATAATATTCCATTCCATTCCAATTCTTTCCATGTTCCATTCCATTCCATATTCCTTTCCATTCCATATTCCATTCCATTTCGTATACCATTGCATTCCATACTGCATTCCATTCCATTCCCATTCCATTCCATTCCATATTCCATTCCAAATAATATTCATTTCCATATTCCTTTCCATTCCATATTCATTCCCATTCTTTCCATTCCATTCCATATTCCATTCCACTCCATCCATTCCATTACATATTCCATTCCTTTCCAGTTCCATTGCATTGCATTCCATTGCATATTCCATTCCATTCCATATTCCATTCCACTTCGTATTCCATTACATACCATATTGCATTCCATGCCATTCCATGCCCTTCCCTTCCATATCCCTTCCATTCCATATTCTTCCATTCCATTCATATTTCATTCATATTCCATTCCATTCCATTCCATTCCATTCCATTCCATTCCTTCCATTCATTCCCCTTCCAAATTCCCTTCCAATCCATATTCCATTCCATTCTATTCCATTCCATATTCCATTGCTTTCCATTCCACTCCATTCCGTTTCATATTCCATTCCATTCCATATTCCATTCCATTCCGTTCCATTCTATTCCATTCCAAATTCCATTCCTTTCCATATTCCATTCCATTCCATATTCCATTCCACATTCCATATTCCATTCCATTTCATTACATATTCCATTCTTTCCAGGTTCCATTGGATTCCATTCCATTCCATATCCATTCCATTCCATATTCCATTCCATTTCGTATTCCATTACATTCCATATTGCATTCCATTCCATTCCATATTCCATTACATTCCATATTCAATTGCATTCCAATTCCATTCCATTCCATTCCATATTCCATTCCATTAAATTCCGTTCCATTTTATTCTGTTTTCATATTCCATTCCATTCTATAGTCCCATTCCCATTCCATTCCAATCCCTTCCATATTCCATTGCATTCCATTCCAATCCATTCCATATTCATTCCATATTTCATTCCATTCCGTTCCATTGCATTCCGTTCCATATTACTTTCCATTCCATATTCCATTCATTCTATTGCATTCCATATTCCATTCCATTCCCTTCCATCCCATTCCTTTCCATTTTCCATTCCATTCCATTCCGTTCCATATTCCATTCCATAATCCATTCCATTTTATTCTATATATCCATTCCATTCCGTTCCTTATTCCATTCCATTTCATATTCCATTACATTCCATACACCATTCCATTCCATTCCCTTCCATTCCATAATCCTTTCCATTCCGTTTTTCCACTCCATCCATTCCAAATCCTTCCATTCCTTTCGATATTCCTTTCCATTCCATTCCATTCCGTATTCCATTCCATTCCATATTCCATTCCATTTCGTATTCCATTATATTCCATATTGCATTCCATTCCAATCCATATTCCATTCCATTCCATTCCATATTCCATTCCGTTCCAAATTCTATTCCATTCCATATTCCATACCATTCCATTCCATATTCCATACCATTCCATTCCATTTCGTTCCGTTCCATATTCCCTGCCATTCCATGTTAGCTGCCTTTCCATCTTCCATTCCATTCCATTCCAATCCATTCCCTATTCCATTTCATTACATTCCATACTCGATTTCATTGCATTCTATTCGATTCCATTCATTCCACATTCCATTCCCTTCCCTTCCATTCCATTCCATATTTCATTGCATTCCATTCTATTCCACTGCATTCCGTTCCCTTCAATTCCATTTTGTGTTCCGTTCCAATCCGTTCCGTTCTGTTCTCTTCCATTCCATATTCGATTCCATTCTATATTCCATTCCATTCCATATGCCATTGCATTCCATTCCAGTCAATATTCCATTCCATTCCATTCCATATTTCATTGCATTCCATTATATTGCATTTCCTTCCATTCCATTCTATTCCATTACATTACATTCCATATTAAATTTCATTCCGTTCCGTACCAGTCTATTCCATATTCCATTCCATTCCATTCCATATTCCATTCCATCCCATCTTCCATTCCATTCCATATTCCATTCCATTCCATATTTCATTCCATTTCATATTCCATTCCATTCCGTATACCATTCGATTCCATATTCCATTCCTTTCATATTCCATTTCATTCTTATTACATTGCATTCCATATTCAATTCCATTCAATTCCATTCCATTCCCTGCCATATTCTATTCCATTCCAATTTCCATTCCATTCCATACTCCATTCCATTCAATTCCATTTCATTGCTTTCCATATTCCATTCCCCTCCATTCTATTCCATTCCATATTCCTTTCCATTCCATTCCATTCCCTTCCGTTCCCTTCAATTTCATTTCATATTTGCTCCCTTCCATTCCGTTCATTTCCGTATTCTATTCCACTCCATATTCCATTTCATTTCATTCAGTTCCGTCTCTTCCATTCCATTCCATTTCATTCCATTCCTTTCCATTCCATATTCCATTCAATACCTTTACATTCATTCCATTCCTTATTCCATTCCATTCCATTCTATTCCATTCCGTTCCACATTCCTTTCCATTCCATATTCCATTCCATTCATTTCCATTCCATATTCCATTCCATTCCATTCCGTTTCATATTCCATCCATTCCTATTCCATTCCATTACATTCCATTCATTCATATTCTATTCCATTCCATTCCCATTCCATTCCATATTCCATTCCATTCCATTCCATTCCATTCCATATTCCATTCCATTCCATTGCATTCCGTTCCATATTCCATTCCATTTCATTCCATTCCTTACATTCCATTCCATTCCATATTCCATTCCATTTCATTCCATTCAATTCCATTGCATTCCTTTCCATTCGATTCCATTCAATATTTCCTTCCATTCCATATTCCCATGCCATTCCATATTCCATTCCATTCCACAATACCACTCCATTCCATTCCACTCCATATTTCCTTCCATTCCATTTCGTTCCTTTCCATTCCATTCATTTCCATATTTCATTCCATTCATATTCCATCCCATTCCATTCCATTCCATTTCATTCCATATTCCATTCCACTCCATTCCATTCTCTTCCATTCCGTATTCCCTTCCATTCCATTCCATAATCCATTCCATTCCAATTCCATATTCCATCCCATTCCAATTCCATTCCATTCCATTCCATTCCATTTCATATTCCATTCCTTTCCATATTCCATTCCATTCCATTCCATATTGCATTGCATTACATTCCAATACATTCCATTCTTATTCCATTCCGTTTCTTTCCATTCCATATTCCATTCCATTCCATGTTCCATTCCATTCTATTCCATTCCATTCCATATTCCATTCCATTTCATAATCCATTCCATTCCATTCACATTTCATTGCATTGCATTCCATTACACTCCATTCCGTTTCCTTCCATTCCATTTCGTGTTCCGTTCAAATCCATTCCTTTCTGTTCTCTGCCATTCCATATTCCATTCCATTCTATATTCCATTCCATTCCATATTCCATTCCATTCCATTCAATATTCCATTCCATTCCATTCATATTTCATTGCATTCCATTCACTGCTTCCATTCCATTCCATTCCATTCTATTCCATTACATTACATTCCATATTCCATTTCATTCCTTCCATACCATTCATTCCATATTCCATTCATCATTTCCATTCCATATTCCATTCTATTCCATACTCCATTCCATTCCATATTCCATTCCATTCCATATTTCATTTGATTTCATATTCCATTTCATTCCATTCCATTCCATTCCATTTTCCATTCCATATCCATTCCATTCCATACATATTCCATTCCATTCCATATTCCATTCCATTCCATACCATACTCCATATTCATCCTTTCCATATTCATTCATTTCTTTTACATTGCATTCCATATTCCATTCCATTCAATTCCTTCCATTCCCTGCCATATTCTCTTCCATTCCAATTTCCATTCTATTCCATATTCCATTCCATTCAATTCCATTTCATTCTTTTTCATGTTCCATTCCACTCCATTCTATTCTATTCCATATTCCTTTCCATTCCATTCCATTCACTTCCATTCCCTTCCATTTCATTTCATATTTGGTTCAGTTCGGTTCCATTCCATACTCTATTCCATTCCATATTCCATTCCATTTCATTGCATTCCATCTCATTCCTTTCTCTTCCATTCCATTCCATTTCATTCCATTCCATTCCATATTCCATTCCATTCAATTCCATTCCATATTACATTCCACTCCATTCCTTTCTGTTTCATATTCCATTCCATTCCTTATTCCATTCCATTCCATTCCCTTCCTTTCATTCCATATTCCATTCCATTCCATTCCATTCCATATTCCATTCCATTGCATATTCCATTCCATTCCATGTTCCATTCCATTCCATCCCGTTCCATATTCCATTCCATTTCATTCCATTCCTTTACATTCCATTGCATTCCATATTTCATTCCATTTCATTCAATTCAATTCCATTCCATCCCATTCCATATTCAATTCCTTTCCATATTTCATTTCATTCTATTCCCTATTCCATTGTATTACATTCTATTTTCCTTTCCATTCCATATTCCATTCCATTCATTTACATATTCCATTGCATTCTAGTCCATTTCATTTAATATTCTATTCCTTTCCTTTCCATTCCTTTCCATTCCATTCCACATACCACTCCATTCGATTCCATTCCATATTTCATTCCATTCCATTTCGTTCCATTCCATTCCATTCATTTCCATATTTCATTCCATTTCATATTCCATCCCATTCCATTCCATTCCACATTCCATTCCACTCCATTCCTTTCTCTTCCATTCCGTATTGCATTCCATTCCATTCCATTCCATATTCCATTCCATTTCATTAGATTTCATTCCACATTCCATTCCATTCCATTTCATATTCCATTCCATTAAATATTCCATTCCATTCCATTCCATATTCAATTCCATCCCATTCCATTCCATATTCCATTCCATTCCATTCCATTCCAATCAATTTCGTTCCATTTCATTCCGTGCCATATTATAGTCCACTCTATATTCCATTCCATTCCATTCCATTCCATTCCATTCCATTCCATTCCATTCCATTCCATATCCATTCCATTCCATTCCATTCCATTCCATATTCCATTCCATTCCATTCCACCCATATTCTTTCCATTCCTTCTATTCCATTCCATTCCATTTCACTCCATTCATTCATTCCATTCCATTCATTCCATTCCTTTCCATTTCCTTCCATTCCATTCCGTTCTTTTAATATTCCATTCCTTTCCAGTCCATTCATTTCCATTCCATATTCCTTTCTGTTCCATATTCCATTCCATTCCTTATTCCATTCCATTGATTTTCCATTGCATTCCATTACATATTCCGTTCCTGTCCATTCGGTTCCTTTCCGTTCCATTGTATTCAATTCTATATTCCATTCCATTGCATATTCAATTCCAATCTCTTCTATTCACTTCCATTCCATTCCATTCCGTATTCCAATCCTTTCCATTCCATTCCATTCAATGTTCCATTCCACTCCATATTCCATTCCATTACATATTCCATTGCATTCAATTCCATTCCATATTCCATTCCATTCCATATTTCACTACATTCCATTCTATTGCATTCCAATTTCTATTCCATTCCACATTCCTTTGCATTCCATTCCATTTCGTACCCTTCCATTCCATTTCATAATCCGTTCCAACTCGTTTTGTTCTGTTCTGTTTTGTTCCATTCCGTTCCATATTCCATTCCATTCCATATTCTATTTCATTCCATTTCATATTCCATTCTATTCCATACTATTTCATTCCACATTCATTTCCATCCATTCCATTCCATTCAATATTACATTCCATTCCTTTCAATATTCCATTCCATTCCATATTCCATTCCATTCCATATTCCATTCCATTTCATATTCCATTCCATTCCATTCCACTCTCTTCCATTCCATTCCATTCCATGTTCCAGTCCATTCCATTCCATTTCATTTCCTCCACCAATCCATAGCCATCCATTTCCATCCATTCAATTCCATATTCCATTCCACATCATATTCCATTCCATTCCATATTAGATTCCATTCCTTTCAACACTCCATTCCATTCCATATTCCATTACATTGCGTATTCCATTCCTTTCCAATCCATATTCCATTCCCTTCCATTCTACTCCACACCATTTCTTTCCACAATCATTCCCATTCCATTCCCTTCCATTCCATATTCCATTCAATTATTTGGATATTCCATTCCATTTTCCATTCCATTCCATATTGCATTCCATACCATACTCCATTCCATTCCATTCCATTCCGTCTCATATTCCTTTCCATTGCATTCCATTCCGTTCCATTCCAATCCGTTCCATATTCCATTCCATTCCATCCATCTTCCATTCCATTCCATGCCGTTCCATTCCATTCCATATTCCATTCCATTCCATATTCCATGTATTCCATATTCCATTCCGTTCCATATTTCTTTCCATTCCATTCCATTCCCTTCCGTTACATTCCATTCCATGTCATATTCCGTTTCGTTCCATATTCCATTCCATTTCATCCCATTTCCATTCCATTCCATATTCCATTCCATTCCTTCCATCCATATTGCATTCCATTGCATTCCATTCCTTATTCCATTCCACTCTGTTCCAATCTATTCCATTACCTTCCATTCGATGTTCCATACCATTTCATTCCATTTCATTCCATTCCATATTCTATTCCACCCAATTCCATGCCATTCTATTCCATTCCCATTTTCCATTCCATTCCATTCCTTTCCATTCCGTTCAATATTCCCTTCCGTTCCATATTTCATTCCATTCTATTCCATTCCATATTCAATTCCATTCCATTCCACTCCATTCCGTTCCATATTCCATTCCATTCCATATTCCATTCCATTCCTTTCCATTCCGTTCTATTCCATTCCATTCCATATGCCATTCCAATTCCATTCCATTCCATCCTTTCCTAATTCCATCCATCCATTCCACATTCCTTCCATTCCTTTTCTTCCGTATTTTTCCATTCCATTCCATATTCCGTTGTAATGTATATCCCATTCCAGTCCTATCCATTCCATTCTATGTTCCACTCCATTTTATATTCCATTCCATTCCATTCCATATTGCGTTCCATTCCATTCCATATTCCACTCCATTCCTTTCCATGCCGTTCCATATTCCATTCTATTCCATTCCTTTCCATTCCGTTCCATATTCAATTCCATTCCATATTCCATTCCATTCCCATCCATATTCCATTCCATTCCACTCCTTATTCCATTCCATTCCATATTCCATTCCATTCCATATTCCATTCCTTTCCATATTCATTGTATTCCATTCCATTCCATCCCTTCCATATTCCTTCCATTCCATTTCATTCCATTCCATGTTCCATTCCATTCCGTATTCCAACACATTCTTTATTCCATTCCACTCGATTTCATTCCATTCCATTCCATATTCCATTCCATTTTATATTCCATTCCATTCCATATTCCATTCCATTCCATTCCATATTCCATTCCATTCCCTATTCCATTCCATACCTTTCCATATTCCATTGCATTCCATTCCATGTTCCAATGCATTCCATGCCATTCCAATCCATATTCCATTCCTTTCCATTCCATTTCTTTCCATTCCATTCTATTTCATTCCGTATTTCATTTCATTCCATTTCTTTCCATTCCATTCCATATTCCATTCCCTTCATTATTCTATTCCATTTCATTCTATTCTATTCCATTGCATTCCATATTCCATTTCATTCCATTCCACTCCCTTCCATTCCATATTTCATTCCATTCCATCCCATTCCATATTCCATTCCATTCAATATTCCATTCCATTCCATTCCATATTCCGTTCCATTCCATATTCCATCCCATTCCATATTCCATTCCATTCCAGTTTCCATTCCATTTACTATTTCTTTCCTATTTATTCCATAAACTTCCCGTTCCATTCCATTCCTTTTCATAATTCGTTACTTTCAGTTCTGCTCTGATCTATTCTGTTCCATTCCATAAACCATTCCATTCGATATTCCACTCCAATCCATTCCATTCTATTCCATACCATACCATTCCATTCCATATTCCATTCCATTTTCCATTCCTTTCCTTTCCATCCATCCCATATTCCTTCCATTCCATTGTATTTCTCCATATTCCATTCATTCCATCATTCTATTTAATTCCATATTCCATTCCTTTCCATTCCACTCCATTCCATATTCTATTCCATTCCCTATTCCATTCCATTCCATTCCATATTCCGTTCCATTCCGTATTCCATTCCATTCTATATTCCATTCCATTCCATTTTCCATTCCATTTCGTATTCCTTTCCATTTTATTCCATAACATTCCGTTCCATTCCATTCCATTTCATAATTCGTACCGTTCAGTTCCGCTCCGATCAATTCCGTTCCATTGCATAAAACTTCATTCTCGATATCCACTCCATTACATTCCATACCATTCCATTCCATTCCATATCTCATTACATATTCCATTCCTTTCCATTCCGTTCCATTCCATATTCCATTGCATTCAATTCTATTCCGTTCCATATTCCTTTCCATTCTATTTGATTCCATATTCCATTCCTTTCAATTCCACTCCATTCCATATTCCATTCCATTCCAGTCCATATTCTATTCCATGTTCCATTCCATTCCATTCCATTCCATTCCATTCCGTTCCATATTCTATTCCATTCCATTTCATTACATTACATTCCATATTCCATTCCGTTCCACTCCATTTGATATTCCGTTCCATTCCATATTCCATTACATCCATTCCATATTCCATTCTACTCCATACCATTCCATTGCATTCCATATTCCATTCCGTTCCCTACCATTCCATTTAATACTCCATTACATTCTGTTCCGTTCCGTTCTGTTCTGTTCCATTCCATTCCATATTCCATTCCATAGTATATTCCATTTCATATTCCAATCTATTCTATGTTCCATCCAATCCATTTCACATTCCCTTCCATTTCATTGCATATCACTCCATTCCATTCCGTTCCAATTTTTTTTCCATATTTATTCCATTCAATATTCCATTCCACTCCATTCCTATCCCATTGCATTCCATTCCATTGCATTCCATTCCATCCCATTCCATTCCATTCCTTTCCATTCCGTTCGATATTCCATCCTTTCCATATTCCATTCCAATCCTTTCCATATCCATTCCATTCCTTCCATTCTCCATTCCTTCCATTCCATATTCCTTCCATTCCATTCCATTCCATTCCATTAAATTCCGTTTTCCATATTCCATTCCATTCCAAATTCCACTCCATTTCATCTTCCATTCCTTCCATTTTCCATTCCATTCCATTCAATTGCATTCCATTCCATTTTCCATTGCATTCCATATTCATTCCATTCCATCCATTCCTTCTTCCATTCCATACCAAATTCCATTCCATTCCATTTTCCATTCCATTCCATTCCATTATTCCATTCCATGCCATTTCATATTATGTTCCATTATTTCCGTTCCGTTCCATTCCATTCCATTCCATATTCCATTCCTTTCCATAGTCCTTTCCCTTCCATATTCCTTTCCAATTCATTCCATTCTATTTCATTCCATTCCATTCCATGTTTGATTCCGTATTCAATTTCATTGCATTTCTTTCCATATTTTATACCATTGCATTCCATATTCCATTCCATTCCATTCCATCTTCCATTCCATTGTATATTCCATTCCATTCCATATTCCATTTCATTCCATATTCCATTCCATTCCATATTCCATTCTATTCCATTTTCCATTTCATACCATATTCCATTCCATTCCATATTCCATTCCATAACATTCCATATTGCATTCCATTCCATATTCCAATTCATTCCATATTTTATTCAATTCCATTTCATTCCATATGCCATTGCAACTCATATTCCATTCCATTCCATATTACTTTCCATTCCATTCCATTCCACATTCCTTTCCATTCCATATTCCATTCCATTCCATTCCATATTCCATTCCACTCCACATTCCATTCCATACTGTATTCCATTCCATTCCATATTCCATTCCATTCCGTTCCATTCCATTCCATTCTATATTCCGTTCCATTCCGTTCCTTTCCATTCCTTTCCATATTCCATTCCATTCCATAATCCATAGCATTCCGTATTCCATTTCATTCCATATTTCTCTCCATTCAACTCCATTCCATAGCATTCTATTCCATTCCAATGCGTATTCCATTTCGTTCTATATTCCATTCCATTCCATTCCATATTCCTTTTTATTCCATACTCCATTCCTTTCCTTTCCATTTCATATTGCACTCCATTGCATTGCATTCCATATTCAATTCAATTCCATATTCCATTCCATTCCATTCCCTTCCATTACATTCCATACTCCTCCCCATTCCATATTCAATTTCATCCCATTTTCCATTCCATTCCATTCCTTTCCAATCCATTCCATTCCGTATTCCATTACAATCTCTTGCATTGCATTCCATTCCATTCTATATTCCATTCCATATTCCACTCCATTCCATTCCATTCCATTCCATATTCCATTGCATTTCATATTTCATTCCATTCCACTCAGTATTCCATTCCATTACATATTCCATTCAATTCCATATTCCATTCCAATCCATTTCATTCCATATTCCATTCCATTGCATATTCCATTCCATTCATTATTCCATTATATTCCATGTTCCATTCCATTCCATATTCCAGTCTATTCCATATTGCATTCCATTCCATATTCCATTCCGTTCCATATTCCATTGCTTTCCATATTCCATTCCATTCCATATTCCTTTCCATTCCATTCCATATTACATTGTATTCTGTATACCGTTCCATTCCGTATTCCTTTCGATTCCATTCCATTCCATTCCGTTACACTACATTCCATTTCATATTCCGTTCCATTCCGTTCCGTATTTCATTCCATTCCATTCCATTCCATATTCCCTTCCATTGCATTCCCTTCCATATTCCATTCCATTCCATATTCCATTCCACTGCATTCCATTCCATATTTCATTCCATTCCATTCCATTTTCCATTCCATTGCATTCCATTCCATTCCATTCCATTTCATATTGTGTTCCATTACTTTCCGTTCCATTCCATTGCATTCCATATTCCATTCCATACTGCATTCCATTCCCTATTCCATTCAATTCCATATGCCATTCCATTCCATTCCATTCCATTCTATTCCATTTCATATTACGTTCTCTTCCATTCCGTTCCGTTCTGTTCCATTCCATTCAATTCCATATTCCTTTACATTTCATATTCCATTCCATTCCATTCAATTCCATTCCATTCCATTCCATATTCCTTTTCATTGCATTCCATTCCTTATTTCATTTCATTCCATTTCATTCCATTCCATTCTATCTCATTTTATATTGCATTCCATTCCATTCCATTCCATAATCCGTTGCATTCCATATACCATTACATTCCATTACATATTCCATTCCATTCCATTTCATTCCATATTCCATCCCATTCCATTCCATTCCATATTCCATTCCATTTCATTCCATTCCATATTCTACTCCATTCCATATTCCTTTCCATTCCATTTCATATTCCATTCCATTCCTTTCTGTTCCGTTCCATTATATTCCATTCCATATTCCTTTACATTCCATTGCATATTGCATTGCATTCTATTCCATTCCATTCCATTCTTAATCCATTCCATTGCATTCCATATTTCATTCCTCTTCTATCCATTCCATTCCATTCCATATTCCATTCCGTTCTATTCCATTCCATTCCGTTCCATATTGCATTCCATTCCATTCCATTTTCCACTCCATTCCATATTCCTTTCCATTCCATATTCCATTCCACCGCATCCATTCCATTTCATTCCATATTCAATTCCACTCCATTCCATATTTAATTCGTTTCCATTCCATTCCATTCCATATTCCATTCCCTTCCATTTCATATTCAGTTCCATTCCTTTCCGTTCCGTTCCATTCCATTCCATTCCATTCCATTCCATTCCATTCCATTCCATGTTCCCTTCCATTCCATATTCCTTTCCCTTCCATATTCCTTTCCAATCCATTCCATTCTATTTCATTCCATTACAATCAATTGCATTCCATATTCCATTCCATTCCACGTTCCTTTCCATTCCATTCCATATTCCATTGTATTCCATATTCCGTTCCATTCTATATTCCTTTCCATTCCATTCCTTTCGAATCCGTTACACTACATTCCATTTCATATTCCGTTCTGTTCCGTATTTCATTCCATTCCATTGCATATTCCATTCCATTTCATTCCATTCCATATTCCATTGCATTCCGTATTCCATTCCACTGCATTCCACTCCATATTTCATTCCATTCCTTATTCCATTCCATTCCATTTTCCATTCCATTCCATTGCATTCTGTTCCATTCCATTCCATTCCTTATTCCATTTCATTCCATATTCCATTTCAAATTGTATTCCATTCCATATTCCATTCCATTTAATTCCATGTTCCATTCCATTCCATTCTCCATTCAATTCCATTGCATATTCCATTCCATTCCATTCCATATTCCATTCCATTCCATTACATTCCATTCCTTATTCCATTTCATTCCATATTCCTTTCCATTCCATTCCATTCCATTCCTTTCCATTCCATTCCATATTCCATTGCATTCCATATTCAATTCCATTCCATTCCATATCCCCTTCTATTGCATTCCATTCCATTCCATATTCCATTTCATTCCATATTCCATTCCATTACATTACATTCCGTTCCGTATTCCATATCATTCCATTCCATTCCGTTCCATTCTATTGCAATTCTTTTTTTGTTCCATTGCATTTCATTCCATTCCGTTCCATATTATATTCCATTCCATACTCCATTCCATTCTATTCCATTCCATATTCCACTCCATTCCATTCCATTCCATTCCACTCAGTTCCATATTCCTTTCCATTCCATATTCCATTCCATTCCGTTTTATTCTATTCCATTCCATTCAATATTCCATTCCATATTCCATTCCATATTCCTTTCCATTCCATCCCATTCCATTCTATTCCGTACCGTCCCGTTCCATATTCCATTCCTTTCCATCCCATTCCATCCCATTCCATATTCCATTCCATTCCGTATTCCATTACATTCCATTCCATATTCCATTCCATTGCATTCCGTCCCATTCCATATTCCATTACATCCATATTCTATTCCATTCCATTCCATATTCCATTCCATTTGATTCCACGTACCATTCCATTCCATATTCCATTACATTCCATTGCATATTCCATTACATTCCATTTCATATTCCATTTCATTCCATATTCCATTCCATTCCATATTACATTCAATTCCATATTCCTTTCCATTCCATTCCATTCCATTCTGTTCAATTACATTCTATTTCATATTTCGTTCCATTCAGTTCCGTTCCGTTCCATTCCATATTCCATTCCATTCCATTGCGTTCCATTCCATTCCATTAAATTACATATTACATTCCATTCTCTATTCCATTGCATTTCATTCCATTCCGTTCCCTTGCATTCCATTTGGTATTCTGTTCCATTCCATTAAGTTCCATTCCATTCCGTTTCATTGCATTCCATATTCAATTGCCTTTTATACTCCATTCCATATTTCATTCCATTTCATATTCCATGTCATTCCATTCCTTGTTATTCCATTCCATATTCCATTCCATTACGTATTCCATTCCATTCCATATTCCGTTCCATTCCATTCCATTTCATTCCGTTCCATTTAATATTCCATTCCTTTCCATTCCATTCCGTTCTATTCCATTCCACTCCATATTCCTTTCCATTCCATATTCCATTCCATTCCATATTACATTCCATTCCATATTCCATTCCATTCCATTCCATTCCATATTCCGTTTCATTCCATTTCGTTCCGTTCCGTTGCTTTCCATTCAATTCCATGTTCCATTCCATTCCATATTCCATTCCTGATTCCATTCCATTCCATTCCATTCCTTTTTTCATTCCACTCCATTTCATTCCATTCCATTGTATTCCATTCCATATTACATTCCATTCCATTCCATATTCCATTCCATTCCATTCCATTCCATATTCCTTTCGATTACATTCCGTTGCATTCCTTATTCCATTCCACTCCATATTCCATTTCATTCCATTCCATTCCATTTTCCGTTCCATTCCATATTTCATTTCATTTCGTATTCCATTACATTGCCTATTCCATTCCATTCCATTGCATTCCATTCCATATTTGATTCCATTTCGTATTCCATTATATTGCATATTCCATTCCATTCCTTTCAACATTCCATTCCATTCCATCCCATATTTCATTCCATTCCATATTCCATTCCCTTCCATATTCCTTTCCTTTACATTCCATTCCCTTCCGTTCCATTCCATTCCATTTCATATTTTGTTTTTTTCCGTTGCGTTCCATTCCATATTCCATTCCATTCCATATTCCATTTCATTCCATTCCATGTTCCATTCCATTCCATTCCATTCCATTCCATTCCATTCCATATTCCATTCCATTCCTTTCCATTCCATATTACATTTCATTCCATTCCATTCCATTCCGTTCCATTCCATTCCATTTCATGTTTCATTCCGTTCAGTTACGTTCCGTTCCATTCCGTTCCATTCCATATACAATTCCGTTCCATATTCCACTCCATTCCAGATTCCCTTTCATTATATTCCATGTCATATTCCGTTCCATTCTATTCCATTCCATTCTCCATTCCATTCCATTCCATTCCACAACACTCCCTTCCATATTCCTTTCCATATTCCGTTCCATTCATTTCCACTCCGTTCCATATTCCATTTCTTTCCATTCCATTCCATTCCATTCCATTCTTATCCCCTTCCATTCCATATTCCAATACATTTCATTCCATAATCCATTCCACTCCATTTCGTTCCATTCCATTTTCCATTCCATTTCATTTCATGACATTCCATTTTATATTCCATTCCTTCCATTCCATTCCGTTACCTTCCCTTCCATTCCACAAACCTTTCCATTCCATTTTCCCTTCCATTCCATTGCATATTCCATTTCATTCCATTCCGTGTTCCATTGCATTCTATTCCATTCCATTCCATCCCATAATCCATTCCATTCCATTCCATTTTATTCCATTTCATATTCCGTCCCATTAAATTCCATTCCGTTCCGTACCTTTCCATTCTATTCTATATTCCATTCCATTCGATATTCCATTCGATTCCATTCCATATTCCATTCCATTCCATATTCCATTGCATTCCATTCCATATTCCATTCCTTTCCATTCGATTCCATTCCACGTTCCATTTCATTGCATTCCATTTCTTTCAATTCCTTTTCATATTCCATTCCATTGCATTCCATTCCATATTCCCTTCCATTCCATTCCATTCCTTATTCCATTTCATTCCGTGTTCCGTTCAATTGCATTCCATTCCAGATTCCATTCTATTCCATACCATTCTATATTCCATTCCATATTCCATTCCATTTCATATTCCATTGCATTCCATATTCCATTCCGTTCCATTACATGCCATATTCCATTGCATTCCATTCCAGACCGTTTCATTCCATTCCGTTCCATATTCAGTTCCATTCCATAATCCATTCCATTCCATATTCCATTCCATTCCACATTTAATTCCATTCCATTCAATTCAATTTCGTTCCATTTCATTCTGTTCCATATTGCATTCCATTCTATATTCCATTCCACTACATATTCCATTCCATTCCATTCCATTCCATATTCCATTCCATTCCATTCCATATTCCATTCCATTCCATTTCGTATTAAATACCATTCCATTCTGTATTCCTTTCCATTCAATTCCGTTCCATTCCTTATTCCATTTCATTCCGTGTTCCGTTCAATTGCATTCCATTCCAGATTCCATTCTATTCCATACCATTCTATATTCCATTCCATATTCCATTCCATTTCATATTCCATTGCATTCCATATTCCATTCCGTTCCATTACATGCCATATTCCATTGCATTCCATTCCAGACCGTTTCATTCCATTCCGTTCCATATTCAGTTCCATTCCAAAATCCATTCCATTCTATATTCCATTCCATTCCATGTTTAATTCCATTCCATTCAATTCAATTTCGTTCCATTTCATTCCGTTCCATATTGCATTCCATTCTTTATTCCATTCCACTACATATTCCATTCTATTCCATTCCATTCCATTCCATTCCATTCCATTCCATTCCATTCCATATTCTATTCCATTCCATTCCATATGAAATACCATTCAATTCTGTATTCCTTTCCATTCAATTCCATTCCATTCCTTATTCCATTTCATTCCGTACTCCATTCCACTCCATTCCATACCATTCCATATTCCATTCCATTCTATTCTATTCTCTTCCATTCCATTCCGCATTCCATTCCATTCAATTACATTAAATTCCATTCCATTCCATATTGCATTCCATTGCATATACCATTGCATTTCATTTCATTCCATTCCCTTCCATTCAATTTTATATTCCATTACATACTGTTACATTCCATTCCATTCCGTTCCATTGGATTCCATATTCCATTCTATTCTATATTCCATTCAATATTCCCTTCCATTCCATATTCCATTCCATTCGATTCTGTTCCATATTCCAATCCATTCCGTTCTATTCCAACCCATTCCATATTCCATTCCATTCCCTATTCCATTGCCTTCCATTGCATATTCCATTCGATTCCATTCCATACTCCATTGCATTCCATATTCCATTCCATTCCATATTCCATTTCATTCCATTCCATACTCCATTCCATTAGATATTCCTTTTTATTTTATTCCATTCCCTTCCGTTCCATTCCATTCCATTTAATGTTTCATTCCGTTCAGTTCTGTTCTGTTCCATTCTGTTCCATTCCATATTCATTTCCATTGCATAGTCCATTCCAAGCCATTCCACATTCTATTACATTCCATTCCATATTTCATTCCATTCCATATTCCATTCCACCACATATTCGATTTCATTCCATTCCATTCTGTTCCATTCCCTTCCATTCCTTTCCAATTTCCATTCCATTACATTCTTTTCATTTAATTCCAAATACCATGCCATTCCATTCCATTCCATTCTATTCCATTCCATATTCCATTCCATTCCATTCCATTCCACTCCATTCCATTCCCTTCCGTTCAATATTCCATTCCATTCCGTGTTCCATTCCATTCCTTTCCATTCTATTCCATTGCATTCAATTCCATTACATATTCCATTCCATATTCCATTTCACTCCGTTCCATTCTGTTCCATTCTCCATTCCATTCCATTCCATATTCCATTCCATTCCATATTCCATTCCATTCCATATTCCATTCAATTCCCTTCTGTTCCGTATTCCATTCCTTTCACTATTCCTTTCTATTCTAATCCATTCCTTATTCCGTTCCATTCCCTTCTATTCCATTCCATTCCATATTCCTTTCATTCCATATTCCATTCCATTCCATTCCATTCCGTATTCCATTCCATTCCATTCCATTCCATTCCATTCCATTCCGTATTCCATTACATTCCATCCCATTTCATTCCATTACATATTCCATTCCATTCCATTCCATTCCATTCCATTCCATATTCCATTCCATTACATTATATTCCATTCCATATTCCATTCCATTCCATTCCGTTCCATATTACATTCCATTCCATATTCCATTCCATTCTGTTCCATTCCATATTATATTCCATTCTATTCCATTCCATATTCCATTCCATTCCATTCTGTAAAATCTTACATTCCAATCCAGATTCCATTTCATTTCATTTTACTCTATTCCATTCCATTTCATTGCACTCCATTCCATTCCATTCCGTTCCAAATTCCCACCCTTTCCCTTGCATTCCATTCCCTTCCATTCCATTCCCTCTTCCATTCCATTCCATATTCCATTACATTCCGTTCCATATTCCATTCCATTCCTTTTCGTTGCATATTCCATTCCATTCCGTATTCCATTCCATCACATATATGATTTCATTCCATTCCATTCCATTCTTTCCAAATTCCATCAAATTACATTCCTTTATATTCAGTTCCAAATACCATGCCATTCCATTCCATTCCATTCCATATTCCATTCCATTTCACATTCCATTCCAATCCATATTCCGTTCCATTTCATTTTGTTGCATTCCATTCCATTCCATTCCATTCCATTACATTCCATTCCATTCCATTCCATTCCATTGCATTCCATTCCATATTCCATTCCATTCCTTATTTCTTTCCATTCCATTCCTTTCTGTTTCATACTCCATTCAATTCCATTTCATTTCTTTCCATTCCATTGCATTCCATTCCATTCCATTCTATTCCATATACCATTACCTTCCATTTCATTGCATTCCATTCCATATTTCATTCCATTCCATATTCCATTGCATTTCATATTCCTTTCCGTTCCATTCCATTCCCTTCCGTTGCATTCCATTCCATTTGCTATTGCTTTCCGTTCTGTTCTGTTCCATTCGGTTCCATTCCATATTCCATTAATTTCCATATTCCATTCCATTCCATTCCATATTCCATTCCATTCCATTCCATATTCCATTCCATACCATTCCATTCTATATTCCTTTCCATTTCATTACATTCCGTATTCCATTCCATTTTATTCCGTTCCATTCCATTCCGTTCCGTATTCCATTCCATTCCATATTCCATTCCATTCCCTTCCATTCCATTCCATTCCATTCAGTATTCCATTTCATTCCATTCATTATTCCATTCAATTCCATTCCATATTCCATTCTATTGCATTCCATTCCATTCCTTTCCATATCCCATTCCATTCCATTCCATATTGCATTCCATTCCATTCCATTTTGTATTCCATTCTTTTCCATTCCTTTCCGTTTTATTCCATTGTATTTCTTTCCATATTAGTTTCCATTCCATATTACATTTCATTCCACATTCCATTCAATTCCATATTCCATTCCACTCCTTTCCATTCCATTCCATTCCATATTAAATTCCATTCCATTCCATATCCCATTCCATTGAATATTCCATTGCATTCCATTGCATGCCATATTACATTCCATTCCATATTCAACTGGATTACATTCCATTCCGTTCCCTTCCATTCCATTTCATATTTCATTCCATTCTCTTTCGTTCCATTTCATTCACTTCCATTCCAGGTTCCATTCCATTCTATATTCCATTCCATTCCATATTCCATTCCATTTCATTCCATTCCATTATGTTCCATATTCCATTCCATTCCATATTCCAATCCATTCCATATTCCATTCAATTACATTTCATTCCATATCCCATTCTAACTCATATTCCATTCCATTTCGTATTCCTTTCCTTTCCATATTCCATTCCATTCCATTCCATTCCATTCCATTCCATTCCATTCCATATTCCATTACATTCCATATTCCTTTCCATTCCACTACTTTTCATTCCATCCCATATTCCTTTCCATTCCATTCCGTTCCATATTCCATTTCATACCATATTACATCCATTCCATATTCCATTAGATTACATTCCATATTCCAATTCCATTGCATTCCATATTCCATTCAATTCCATTCTGTTCCACATTCCATTTTATTCCTTATTCCATTCCATTCTATTCCATTCCATTCTATTACGTTCCATTATTTTCCATATTCCATTCCATTCCACTCCATTCCATTCCATTCCATCTTCTATTCCATTTCATTCCATTCCATTCCAATCCATCCCATTCCATATTGCGTTCCATTTCATACCATTCCATTCCATTCCATCCCATTCCATATTCCACTCCATTCCATTCCATATTCCATTCCATTCCGTTCCATATTCCATTGCACTCCATATTCCATTCCATTCAATTCCTTTCTATTGCCTTCCATATTCTATTCCATTCCAATTTCCATTCAACTCCATATGCCATTCCATTCCATTCCATTCCATTCCGTTCCATTCCTTTTCGTTCCATAATCCATTCCATTCCATTATATTCCTTTCCATATTCCATTCCATTCTTTCCATTCCATTCCATTCCATATTCCATTCCAATCCATATTGCATTCCATTCCACTCCATATTCCATTCCAATCCATATTACATTCCATTCCATTCCGTTCCATATTCCATTCATTCCTTTCCGTTCCATTCTATTGCATTCCATATTCCATTCCATACCATTTTCTTTTCCATTCCATTCTATCATCCATTTTATTCGATTCCATTCCATTCCATTCCATATACCATTCCATTCCATTCCATAGTCCATTCCATAGTCCATTCCATTCCATTCCTTTCCATTCCATATTTCATTTATTTCCATATTCCATTCCATTCCATATTCCTTTCTATTCTATTCCGTTCCTTTCATTCCATTCCATTCCATTTCATAATTCGTTCCATTTTGTTTCGTTGAATTCCATTCCACTCCAAATTCGATTCCATTCCATAATCCATCCAATTCCATTCTATTCCATTCCATTCCTTTCCATTCCATTCTATTCCAATCCTTTCCATTCCATTCCGTATTCCTTTCCATTGCATTCCATTTCATTCCATTCCATAATCCATTCCACTGCATTGCCTTCTTTTGCATTTCATATTCCAATCCATTCCATTACAATCCGTTCCATTTTGCATTCCATTCCATATTCCATTCCATTCTGTTCCATTCCATATTCCATTCCATTACACTCGATTCCATTCAGTTCCATTTTCCATTGCGTTTCATTCCATTCTATTACAATCCATCCCATTCCATATTGCATTCCATTTCATTGCATTCCATTCCATTCCATCCAATTCCATATTCTATCGCTTTCCATATTCCATTACTTTCCATTTCATATTCCATTTCATTCCATTCCATATTCCATTCCAATTCCACATTCCATTCGATTCCTTTCCATATTCCATTCCATTCTATTTTATATTCCATTCCTTTCCATTCCATTATTCCATTCCATTAAATTCCATTCCATTCCATATTCTTTTCCATTCTATATTCCATTCCATTCCACATTCCATTCATTACATATTCTATTCCATTCCAATGCCATTCCATTCCATATTCCCCTCCTTTCCATTCCGTTCGTTCTGGTCCATTCCATTCAATTCCATATTCTTACTCACTCCATAGTCCATATTTTTCATTCCTCAGTAATCATTCAATCGCAATTGCCTATCCATCTCCATTGCCATTCCATTCATCTTCCATCATCCATTCCATTCTTCACTCTGTTCCATTCCACTCTGGTCCACTTCCATGTTTCCTGCCATTCCATTCATTTGCATGTGTCCGCTTCCATTTTCCATATGCCTTCCATTACATTCCCAGTCAATGCCTTTTCCATTCCAGCCCCATGTTCCATTGCATGCCAGTCCATTCCATTCCATTCCATTCCATTCCATTCCCATGTTCCATGCATCCATTCCATTCTGTTCCCTTCCAAACCAGTCATATTCCATTCCATTCTGTTATGTTTCTGGTTTCGTTCAGCCCATCCATTCCATATACCATTCCTTCTCTATAACATTACATATTCCATTCCATTTCCGTATTCATTCATTCCATTGCATTGCATTCCATTTCATTCCATATTCCTTTCATTTCATTCCTTCTGTTTCCGTTCCATTTCATTCCATTTCATAATTCGTTCTGTTCCGTTTGGTTGTGTTCCGTTCCATTCCTTATTCCATTCCTTTCCATATTCCTTCCATTGCATTCCATATTCCATTCCATTCCTTTCCATGTTCCATTCTATTTCATTCCATTCCATTTTGTATGCATTCCTTTCCATTCCATTCCGTTATATCCATTCCAATCCATATTGTTTTCCATTCCATTTTCCATTCCATTCCATATTACATCCATTCCATATTCCATTCCATTCCATTCATATTCCATTCCATTCCATTCCATATTTCTGCTCTTCCATTCCGGTCCATTCCCATTCCATTTCCATCCATTCTTCCATTTCCATTCCATTGATTCCATTCCATTCCATTCCATTATCCTTGTTTCCATATCCATTCCATTACATTCCCCTCCTTATTCCATTCCATTTCATTCCTTTCTATTCCATTCAATCATTCTATTCTCCGTATTATACCATTCCACTCCATTCCATTCCATATTCTATTCCATTCCATATTCCTCATCCAATTCCTTCCATTCTTCAATCGATATTCCATTCCATTTCATATTCCATTCCTATTCCATTCCATTCCATTTCCCCATTCCATTCCATTCCATTCCTTTCCACATTCCAGGTTTTCGTATTCCATTGCATTCATTCCATGATGTTCCCATCCATTCCAGTTCATATCGTTCCATTCCGTATGTTCATTCCGTTCCCGTTTCATTCCATCATATTCCATTGCATTCTATATTCCATTCGATATTCCATTACATTCCATATTCATTACATTCGACTCTTTTCATTCCCATTTCCATTCCATTCCGATCTCCATATTCCATTTCACTCCATATTCCATTCCTTCCCATATTCCATTCAATCCATTCCATATTCCATTCCATTCATACATATTCTATTGCATGCATTCCATTCGTTCCATTCCATATTCCATTCCATTCCACATCCCTTCCAATCCATATTCCGTTCCATTCATTTTCTCTCTCCATTCCATTCGGTTCCATATTCCTTCCATTCCATTCCGTTCCATTCCATTCATTCATGTCCTTCCATGTCCTTCCATTGCATCCATTCCATATCCCCCAGTCCTTCATATTCCTCCATTCCATTCGCATATCCTCCTTCCATTCCATACTCCACTCAATTCCAATTCATTTCATTCCATTCTATTCCATTCCATATACCATTCCCTTCCATTCCATTGCATCCATTCATATTTCATTCCTCCTTTCCGTTTCTTCCATTTCATTTATATGCTTTCCGTTCCGTTCTGTTCCATTCGGTTCCATTTCCATACTCCATTAATTTCCATATTCATTCCATTCCATTCCATATTCGATTCCATTCCATTCCCTTCCTTTCCTTCCTTTTCGTTACATTCCGTATCCCTTCCATTTATTCCGTTATTCCATTCCTTCAATTCCATCCTTCCATATTCCATTCCATTCCTTCCTTCCATTCCATTCAATATCCATTTCATTTCATTCATTTTCCATTCAATTCCATTCCATATGCCATTCTATTGCATTCCTTCCTTTCCTCATATCCCAGTTCCATTCCATTCCATTTCCATATTCCATTCCATTCCATTTTATATTCCATTCCTTTCTATTCCTTTCCTGCCTTTCCTTTATTCTATTCCATTTCTTTCCATATTCTTTCCATTCCGTATTCCATTCCCTTAAACATTCCATTCAATTACCACATTCCCTTCATTCCCTTCCTTCCATCCATTTCCATATTAAATTCCATTCCATTCCATATCCCATTCCATTCAATATTCCATTGCGTTCCATTGCATTCCATTTTCCATTCCATTCCACATTCCACTGGATTCCATTCTATTCCGTTCCCTTCCATTCCATTTCATATTGCATTCCATTCTGTTACGTTCCATTTCGTTCACTTCCATTCCATGTTCCATTCCATTCTATATTCCATTCCATATTCCATTCCATTCCATATTCCATTTTATTGCATTCCCTTCCATTAAGTTCCATATTCCATTCCATTCCATGCCATTCCTTTCCATCCCATTCCATATTGCATTCCATTCCATATTCCATTCCATTCCATGCCATTTTATATTCCATTCCTTTCCGTACCATTCCATTCCATTCAATTTCCTTTCCATTTGATATTCCATTCCACTCCTTATTGCATTCCATTCCATATTCCATTCCAATTCCATTCCATTCCATTCCATTCCATTCCATTCCATTCCATTCCGTATTCCGTCCCGTTCCATTCTGTTCAATTCTGTTCCATTGCATTCAATTCCATTTTCCATTCCATTCCACATTATTTCCATTCCATTTCATTCCATTCCATTCTATTCCAGATTCCATTCTATTCCATTCCTTATTACATTCCTTGTATTTCATTCCATATTCCATTCCATTCCTTTCCATTCCATTCCTTATTCCATTTCATTCCACATTCCATTCCATTCCATTCCATTCCATTCCATTCCATATATCAAACCATTCCATTCCATATTCCATTCCATTCCATATTCAAATCCATTCCATATTCTACTCAATTGCATTTCATTCCATATCCCATTTCAACTCATATTCCATTCCATTTCGTATTCCTTTCCTCTTCATATTCCATTCCATTCCATTCCATATTCCATTCCATTCCATACTCCTTTCCATTCCACTACTTTTCTTTCCATTCTATATTCCTTTCCATTCCATTCCGTTTCATATTCCATTTCATACCATATTACATCCATCCCATATTCCATTCGATTCCATTCCATATTCCAATTCCATTCCATTCCATATTCCTTTCCATTCCGTTCCGTTCCATATTCCATTCTATTCCTTATTCCATTCCATTCCATTTCATTCCATTCTATTACGTTCCATTACATTCCATATTCCATTCCATTCCACTCCATGCCATTCCGTCCGTCATCCATTCCATTTCATCCATTCCGTCTTCCATTCCATTTCTTTCCATTCCATTCCAATCCATCCCATTCCATATTGCATTCCGTTTCATACCATTCCATTCCATTCCATCCCATTCCATATTTCATTCCATTCCATTCCAATATCCATATTCCATTCCATTCCATTCCATATTCCATTGCACTCCATATTCCAATCCATTCAATTCCTTTCTATTGCCTTCCATATTCTATTCCATTCCAATTTCCATTCAACTCGATATGCCACTCCATTCATTCCATTCCATTCCGTTCCATTCCTTTTCGTTCCATAATCTATTCCATTCCATTCTATTCCATTCCATATTCCATTCCATTGCTTTCCATTCCATTCCATTCCATATTCCATTCCAATCCATATTGCATTCCATTCCATTCCATATTCCATTCCAATCCATATTGCATTCCATTCCATTCCGTTCCGTATTCCATTCTATTCTTTTCCATTCCGTAACATTGCATTCCATATTCGCCATTCCATTCCACATTCCTTTTCCATTCAATTGCCATCATACAGTTTATTCATTCATTCCGTTCCATTCCATTCCAATTCCATTCCATTCATTCCATTCCATATACCATTCCATTCCATTTCCTATTTCATTCCATTTCCAAGTTTCCATTGCATTCCATTCCGTTTCCATTCCAATATTCCATTCATTCCACTTACTTCCTTTTTATTCTATTTCCGGTTCCTTTCTGTTCCATTCCATTCCAATTTCAATATCGCGTTCCATTTTGTTTCATTATTGTATTGTCCATTCCCACTACTCCAAATTCCATTCCAATATCCATATTCCTCCAATTCCATGCATTCATTCCATTCCTTTCCCATTCCAATTCCTTCCATTCCATTCCGTATTCCGTTCATTGCATTCCTTTTTCATTCCATTCCATAAATCATTCCACTGCATTCCATTCTTTGCATTCCATATTCCAATCCATTCCATTACAATTGGTTGTATTTTGCATTCCATTCCATATTCCATTCCATTCTATTGCATACCATATTTCATTCCATTCCATTCTATTCCATTTCTTTCCATATTCCGTTCCATTCTGATCCATTCCATTCAATTCCATATTCCATTCCATTCCATATTTCATTCCATTTCATTCCATTCCAATCCATTCCATTCCATACCATATTCCATTCCTTTACATTCCATTCCTTATTCCATTCCATTCCATTCCATTCCATTCCATTTCCATTCGAATCCATTCTATTCCATTCCGTATTCCATTTCATTCCATTGCATTCCATATTACTTTCCATTGCATTCCATATTCCATCCATTACATATTCCATTCCATTCCATTCCATATACCAATGCATTCCATTCCATTCCATATTAGATTCCATTCCATTCCATGTTCCATTGCATTCAGTATTCCATTGCATTCCATTCCATATTCCTTTCTACTCCATATTCCCATTGCATTGCTTTTCCATTCCATTCCCTCCATTCCAGTCATATGTTTTCCGTTCTGTTATGGTTCCATTTCCTTCAGTTCGAATCCATTCCAATATTCCATTCCTTTCTATATTCCATGCCTTACTGCATTCCATTCCATATTCCATTCCATACCATTCCATTCCATTCCATATTCCATTCCATTCCATTCAGTTCCATTTCATTCCATTGCATTCGATAATACATTCCATTCCATATTCCATTCCATTCCATGTTCCATTCAATTCCATTCCATTCCATTACATATTTCATTCCATTCCATTCACTTCCATTCCATTCCATTCCATTAGATATTTATTCCATTCCATTCCATTCCATTCCATTCCATTCCATTCCATTCCATTCGATATTCCATTCCATTCCATTCCATTCCATTCCATTCCATTCCATTCCATTCCAT
>NW_022144138.1:0-4260 GCF_007565055.1 Rhinopithecus roxellana
GAGAAAGAGGGAAGAAGGAGAGAGAGGGAAAAGAAGAAGGGGGAGAGAGAGGAGAGGGAGAGGGGAGAGAGAAGAGAGAGAGGGGAGGGAGAGAGAGAGGGAGGGAAAGAGAGAGAGGGAAAAGGGGGGAGAGGGAGAGAGAAAGAGAGAGAGAAAGAGAGAGAGAATGCAATCCTCAGCCCCTCCCTCAAGAAACAAATGAGCCCCTGACATCCTCGATCTATTACCAAGGTAATTCGGTCTCTGTAGTCCTTCTCATCACACGCAAACTCTTGTTGTTATTGTTGTTTGTCATTTGTATGACATGGCAAGTCTGTGCTGTTCTCACTCGTGCTGCAGAGTGGCCCTGCTCAGCTCTAGGTGGCCTCACTCACTTCTTTCATTCTCACCTCCTGCCCTCAGGCCTCCATCCCGCTGCCCCACATCTGCGTCACTCCCACCAGTGGGTGGCCCTGCCTGCCCTCTGCACCCAACGTCAGGGTAGCTCCTTGGGCCACCTCTTCTCTCTGTAACACGCTGCACATCAGCAGCCCAGATAGGAAAGAGGAAGCAGCAACTCAGGTGTGAGCGCCTGCTGTTTGCATGGCCCCGTGTCGGATTATGTACCCTTGTGGTCACCCTCCTGTGAAGCAGGCAAGTGGAAACTTTCATTCACACAGCACGGTGAGGAAACTGAGGCTCAGGGAGGAGAGTGATTTACACAACATCCCATGGTGCACGGATAGAAGTGAAAGCCCAGAAATAAAGCGGCCCCTCTATGGGCATAGCTGATCTGTGTCTAGGACCTGAGTGCCAAGTGGGGCTCCTGGAACAAGCCCTGAGCTTGAAGACAGGCTCTGAGTTTGCAGAGGGACACTGCCCAGCTCCATTCGTGTGAAACCGAGAGGGACTTTGCCTTCTCGAGCCTCTGCTTCCTTTGCTGCATGAACTAGGTAATGGGGCTCGCTATTTCTGTCTGCCAGGATAAATGAGATAGTAAAGCTAATATTAAGAGTAATCATGAATATCTCAAGGGAAGCAATAGGGGTGGCTACCTCTTTGCAACTTCACTAGTTCAACATACTTTTGTCTCAATGGGGTCCAGCTGTCCCTAAAAACCCAGCAACTCAATCTGTGGAAGGTCATAAGCAAATAGATGGATGACCTCCTCCCCAGGCTGCCCCAGGACCCACAGAATGGCACCGTCTGCATGCCCACTCATTCAGCCAGCAAGTTGTATGCCCACTCTCTCTGCACCAGTGCTGCTGAACACTGGGGATGTGGCTGCCCTCCTGGAGCTCATGACCTAGTTAGGGGAGATAGACAATCAGCAAGAGTGCAAATAATCACAACAATTTCAAGTACCAATGCAGGTAAAAATGAACAGCAACAGGCGGCTGCGGTGGTGCATGGCTGCCTGCTTCACTGACCTGTACCACCGTGCGCTCATTACCAGGCACTCTGCTAAGCCCACACTGAAACCCTGGTGGACCACCATCAGGGTTTCACCAGAAACTCGCCTCCCCAAGAAAGGACCCTCTGATCCTGCCTGCCAAAAGTGACCCGCCTGCCTTGAATTTCACCTCTCTTCCAGATTTTGAAGTTGCGTTTTTTTTGTTTGTTTGTTCTTTGTTTTTTGAGACAGGGTTGCACTCTGTCATCTAGGCTGGAGTGCAGTGACGTGATCTCCGCTCACTGCAACCTCCACTTCCTGGGTTCAAGCGATTCTCCTGCCTCAACCTCCCATGTGGCTGGAATTACAGTTACATGCCACCACACCCAGCTAATTTTTTTGTGTTTTAGTAGAGATGGGGTTTCGCCATATTGGCCAGTTTGGTCTCGAACTCCTGACCTCAAGTGATCTGCCCATCTCAGCCTCCCAAAGTGCTGGGATTACAGGCATGAGCCACCGTGCCTGGCCTTGGAGTTGCCTTTTAAGAATGCTCTTAACAGCTCTAGTAAGCAGGTATCATCTCCATTTTACATTTGAGGAAGCTGAGACTCGGAGAGGTGAGATGCACACCTGATCTGGACCACACCAGTCTCCCTCCAAAGCCTGTGCTCTTTCCACTGTGCCACGTGTCCCTGGTCCCTCTCTTCCTCGTGCTTCAGCTATTTGTGGGCACGCCCTATCTCCCTCTCATTTGGGAAGATTCTGGGACTCCCATTCTCATTCAGGAAAATTTTCTCTGCATGTCTACTAGACTGTGTGTTCTACAGGGTGGGGTCAGTGGCCATCTTAGCCACCACTGCATCTCCCTCACTGAGAACAGTGCCTGGCATACAGTGAGTGCTCAGTAAATATTGATGGGTGGGTGAGTGAGTGCATGGTGTTGCCCCAGGGTCCTGGCATATAGGAAGCCCACAGTGACTGTATGTGGAAGGAAGTGAGGGGAGAAGAAAAATCCCCCACTCAAGAAGCCCAAGGCCGATCCCAGCAAGAAGGCAGCAGGCAATAACCCAACTTACTTTCCCTAAATTCCTCCAGGGAACCAATTATTCCCCGAGGCATCCCAGAGGATGGCTCTTGCTGGGAGCTGTCCCTGTGGTCACCTTCTCTCTGCCTGCCTGGAAACTGAAGCTCCCTCACCAGGGTCTGAACTGTCCCTGGTCATTAATTAAGACAGTTGGGAACTTCTTAAGGGCCCAGAAAGTTCATGCCAGTGAGAAGAGCAGTTGACAGGCAGCCCAGGACAAGACAGAGAGTCCCAGGATGTCCTCACCTAGCTTCTCTGCATCATCCTGCATTAGCCTCAGTTTCTCCAGCTGGGTACCAGGCCTGGGTCTGTCTAATCCTGCCCTTTCGGAAGAGCTGCTGTATGACTCTCCAGAGATACAATCAGTTTTGTGGACCGAATGTGTGTGTCCCCCCTCCTGAATTCTTATGTTGAAGCTCTAACCCACATACGATGGCATTTGAAGGTGGGGCCTTTTCGGAGGTAATTAGAGTGAGATGAGTTCATGAGGAATCCCCAGAATGGGACCAGTGGCCTTATAAGAAGAGGTCAAAGAATGTGCTCTCCTCTGTCCTTTTATCTGCCACGTGAGGACACAGTGAGAAGACAGCCTTATGAAGGCCAAGAAAGGGGCCCTCACCAGGAACAGAATCAGTTGGCAATTTGGTCTTGGACTTCCAGCCTCCAGAACTGTGAGAAATAAATGTCTATTGTGTGAGACACCCAACCTACGATACTTTGTTACAGCAGCCGAACTGACCAAGACCAGGAGGAGATGGACAGAGGGAGAGCCCACCGTGTCAATGCCTGCCATCATTTATCAGCTGCCTGGTGTGTACCAGACCCCAGGTTCTACCAACAAGCAGACCTGGTCCCTGCCTTTAAAGAAGGCACAGTCTATGCAGAAAACAGACACGTAGTCAATTATTATAAAACTTTGTCCACGTAATCATGGACTAAGAAGGTGCTAGGGGAGTACTCAGGAGGCCAGCAGGGCCCTCCTCAGGCCAGGGGAAATCAGGAAGGTCTTCTTTGAGGAGGTGACTTTGGAGCTGGAACTTGATGGTTGAGTTGCTTGAAGAGCCTGTCCTGATCTTTAATAATAACCACTACTCCCTAAGCTGGACTGTCTCCCAATGTGCAAAACCACCCCCTCTTCCACTGACGGACATTGTTTTCTCTGTGAATAATCCTTCCAGGATAAGCCCCCTTCTTGGGACCCTCCCCAGATGGCCAGGTCATGTCTATGCCTCTAGAAGGCCACTGTGAAGTCTTTAGGGGCACTGGAAATTCTCCCTTGCCTGGATGTCAGGCACTGGCTAAAGACCAGTAGAGACAATTGGTTGCATACTATGGATCAGAAAACATGCTTTCCCCGAAAAAAGCTCTATTGTTAGCTAGCCTGCTGCAAAGAGATTTTAGCAAGTCTTGCCTGAGGACGGAGACAAGTGATGTCTGCAGCTGTCTGCACTTCCAGTTCTGAAGGATGGGCCTGTGCGAGATGGGTCTGGACATCATCCCAATCTTCAGCACCATCAACGTCACCACTGTCACTGTTGTCATCACACACTCTCTCCTCCCATCATCACCTGCTGCATCACCACTGCCACCGCCTGCATCGCCATCACCTTTCTACTACTGCCACAATCGCCACTGTTACCACGATTCTGCATCGCTGCCAGCACCTTCCTTATTTCTTTGAGTATCATGACCACAGCCACTGTGACAACTGATCCCATCATCACCATCACCAAAACTTCTGCATCGCAACTCATTACCAGCCTCCCATCACCACTCTATGCCCCTAAATTAACAATCTATGCCA
>NW_022144139.1:0-21198 GCF_007565055.1 Rhinopithecus roxellana
AAAAGTAGAGAAAGAAATGCCAATTCCAGTCCAAAGCTTTATTTGCCAAGTTTTCTTAAGAATGAATTTTACCAATGTATGAATTCTTGTAAACAGAATGTATAATGGAAATACTGAAAGACTTTTGCCTAAAGTGGCATTATGGACTGCTGGTGTCATGCTACTGTAATGTAATAATTATTAAATTGTTGCAAAATGCTGTTTTTGCCTTAAAATTTTATTTTGCGTGTCTTGAAAACTATAATATTAAAGGTATTGATAGTGCACAAATGTTGGGCACACCTGGCATGAGATAATCTGTTTCATTTTTACAAAATTGTAATATATGCAACTGTTTATTAAAATAACAAAATAAAGTTATGGGATTAAATAAGTTATGGGCGGAAAAAGTTATGGGATAAAAATTGTAAAACAGTTGTGGCAAAAAATCTTGTGACAAAAAAGTAGAAAAAAGTTTTATGAAAAGTTACCAAAAATAGTTATGAAAAATAAATTATGGGATAAAAAGGTCATGGGATAAAAATTAAAATTAAAAGCAGGCCCCTGTCAGCAAAGCCTGGAGAAGCGGGTCTGGAGTCTCCACCACCACCATGTCCCTACCACCCCTTCCCAGTCACCCCTTTACAATTAGGGTAGCAAGACAAGACCTCTGTCTAATGGGGAAAGACAAATAGACCCTTTGCCACCTTGACCAGGGCTGAGTCCTTAAATTTCTGGATGAGGATGATGTTATTTAAGAGCCAGAGGCTGGTGGAGTTGGTTTGTTTGGAGGAGGCCTGATGGCCTCCTTTCTCTCACCATAGCAACTCTTCCCTCGGGGGGGCTCCCAGCTTCTTATTCAGAGAGGTAGCTGAGGCAGGACAGTGGGGCTAACTGTGGACCAGGCGAGGGCATGGGCTGCTGGGGTGGCCCCCTTCCCCGGTGTACATATTGTGTCTGTGTAACGTTTTGTAGATTCCAGAGGGTAGGGCCGCCCCTGTATTGCACCTAGCGGTGGTTGGAGCTGGCATGTGGGGAAGAGGTTCTAATGATTATTCGTGGCTGGAAACTTATTTATTGCTAGCATAGGACAGAAGAAGGAGGTGGGGATGGGGTCATGGCTCCCTGATGATGCGACTCCTGTTTATTTTGCTTTTTATTTGGAATAAACGAATTTAGCCATACTCCTCGGCCTGGTGTGTTCCCGTTTCCCTCACTGGGTCCCGGAGTTTGTGCCACTGAATGAGGAGCCCCAGAGTGTCTTGAGCATGTCCAGCTAGGCTGTTGGGGACCTTCCAGGCCTGTTACCTGTATGCTGCCTGGTGGCACCTGGGGGATTCCACGGGGACTGCCATGGCACCTACGGGGCGCAGTTCGGCCCTGACAGCCAACAGGCTCATAAGCCTGATCTAGCGGTGGCTGGGAAGACAGGTACCAGCACCTAAGGGCACTGACTTCCACCCACCCCAGGTGTCTTCCATTCTGTCCCCTTGCCTCCCTCTCCTGTCTGCACCTGGTGGCCTCTTCTGTCTGTCCCTCCAGAGTGCCAGCTGCCCAGCAGGCTCCCTCCAGTCTGAGTTCATGGCCCTGCCCCCTGGTGGCCAGAGCCGGCTTCACAGGATAAGAGCCAGGGAAGCTCCAGGGTCTTTGCAGGAAAAGTGCCCCTTGGAAAGGGTATGGCCTTTTCACCGCTCCCAGCAACACCCTAGAAATGGCTTGGTCTTTCCCCTCCCCTGAGCTCCACAGAGAACACAGCCAGCAGAGGACACATTTCCCCGCCATCCAGAAATGGGTTTGATTCTCAGCCGAGGGACAGCAGGACTGTTAGAGACTGTCAGGCCACACAGCTGCCTGCACAGCGCTCCCATGCTTGGTGGGGGCGGGAGGGATGGCGGGGGCTGCCTGTCCATAGGCCAAGCAGGTCAGGGAGGCTCACTGGAGGTGCTGCACTTTGGAGGGGCAATGTCAGGGGACAGCTTTCTCTTATTGGCACGCAAGACTCCAAAAGGACAGCACGGTGACTGATTCCCAGTGCTAGAGGCGAGGCGGCCAGCGAAAGGTAGGGGTGTGTGTGTGTGTGTGTGTATGTATATATATGTACATATATGTATACATAGATATTTATAGAACAGGGCAGGAGCATACCACAGAGGGGGACACAAGTTTTCAGCAACGGTCGCACCTGGAGGTGTCAGCTCACCACTACAACAGACCAAGTCACAGATGAAGGGGGCTGGCTTTGGGGCTAGGGGGGCCACTGTCAAGTTGCAGAACAGCTGCCCAGGCAGGCTTGGAAAGGGAGGTCTCTGAGAAGAAAACGGATCTGTTTAGAGTTCAAAGGGGGGCCTGGGGCCTGACCCTATAGGCTGGCGGTTGGAGAGAAAGCAGAGAGAAAACAGGAGAGGGAAAAGTGAACAGAGAGCTGGTGAGGCAAGTGCAGAGCACAGGTGTGCCACAGCAGCTGTGGGAAGGTCAGGGAGGGGAGGGCGCAGGTGTGGGTGTGGCAAGGTTCCTGGAAAAGCGGGGCCGGAAGGGAAAGGGGAGGAAGATGGAGGGAGGAGCCAGAGCTTCACAGGTAGTGCCTGGGGGCTGTGGTCACCCTCCCCACCCCACACACGCTGGCCTCGTCCACGGCACACAGGCAGTGCACCCACTGTTCAGACCAATGCTCGGCCCCCTCAGGCTTCCCTCTTCTCTGGTCACCCTGTCTTCCAACCCCTGGTCCGGGGCCACCTCTCGCCTTGGGGAGCCCAATGCAACAGCCACCAGACCTGATAGAGAAGGAACACTGCTTGAACCAGGATGATGAAGCTAAAAGGGATGGGTGGCTGGAGTGATCACTGGGGCCCCCTCTGGGTGATCAGAAAGCCCAGGACCCTCTGAAGGGACCCTGGGGGAGGCAGGGAGGGCAGGCAGCCGGATTCCACTGGCTATAGAATTGTAAGTCTAAGAGGGGAGCCTCAGCTTGTTGGGGGTTGCAGGTTGCATAGGTGAGGCTGGGTCCTTCCTGCTGGGAAAAGTAGAAGAGGGAGAGTCCATGGCAGGGGAGGTGGGTGGGCTCAGCCAGGCCAGCAGGCACTGTGGTCCCCTTGTCTGAATAGCAGAGGCGACCTCTAGGAGCAACAGGCCAAGGTGTGTGAGCCTGCTGGCCGGCGATAGTGCTTCAGCGGGGGCCAGGGACCCTGCCTTCAGTCACACGCTGGCAGCTATGATGGTACCTGGGAGGGAGGGACGGGGCCGTGTGTCCCTGCCTGGCCTGTGAGGTGTGTTGTGGGTTGACCGTGTGTATGAGACTCTCGAGGTTTTATCCTGGATCACCACTGGATTGCCGACAGATAGAGGAGGTGGGACCCTGACTCTCACTCCTCCTCTGCAGTGGATTTGGCTCTCAGCACTCCCAGGCTGGGAGCTGGATGCCCTGCCCTGGCAGCATGACTCAGACTGCACAACAGGTACAGCATGCCCAGGATGACATTTCTAGGCCTCTGGTGGCCTCAGAGTACAGCCCCACACACAACCCCCTCCCAGCTCTCAGCCCTTACACCATAAACCATGAGCTCTCTGACAGTCCCAGAGAGCACCCATGTCTGCCAGCTTGGGCACGGAGCCTGTTCCAAGAACCCCAGGCTCAGCCATGGGAGCTGGGGGGGTTTGGGGCCGTGGGAACCAGCCCTGGTACCTGGGTCCGGCAAAGATGCTCTGCACCTGCAGCCAGGAGTTGTCCACGGGCCCCGTGAAAGTGCTGATGGTGGTCGTGTTGATGTCATGGCTGATGCTGAGCACCTCCTTCAGCACGTGGTGCATACGCAGCATCTCATCGCGCCTCTGTGCCTGCTCTGCTGACTCCTCCATCAGCGTGTTCTGGTCCCCATGCGAGTACAAGTTGGGCAGCAGCTCTGAGAAGATGAACTCCTTGGTCTGAGAGTGGGCAAAGAGGGAGGGAGGTTGGGACCTGATGCCTGTGCTGCCCTGGCCTCCTGCCGGGCCCTGCTGGGACTGTGTGCTGGACTTGGAGCCCTGTGCATGGCTTTTCAGACACAGCTTCTACACCGCTTAGACTCAAAGATCTGCCTCCCCACCGCCCTTTTCTCACTCATTTAGGGACACTGAGGTCCAGAGGAAAAGTCACCTGGCCAAGGTCACAGATCTGGAAGGGGACCCAGGACCTATCATGCCACCAGCACACCTGTCTACTCGGTTTTTAAACAAAATTTTTTTGGAGATAGGACCTCACTCTGTCACTAGGCTGGAGTGCAGTGGGTGAGATCACCGCTCACTGCAGCCTCAACCTCTTGGGCTCAAAGTGATCCTCCAATGTCAGCCTGTCGAATAGCTAGGACTATAGGCACGTGCCACCACCAAGCCCAGCTATTTTTAAAATTTTCGTGTAGAGACCAGGTCTTACTACATTACCCAGGCTGGTCTCAAACTCCTGGGCTCAAGCTATCCTCTCTCCTGGGCCTCCCAAAGTGCTGGGATTACAGTCATGGGCCACTGCCCTCAGTCCCACCTTATATTTCTATGAGACAGCTCAGGTCTGGACCATGCCTCCATCCTTGGACCTGGTCCTATAGGGCTGGTCGGCATCTCCCCCAGACCATCATGGCCACCTGCATCCCCAGTGCCACAGGAGCCGCAGCCCCCATGAGGCAGTGCATGCATGTTGTTGATCATGACGTGCATGATGGTCTTGGGCATGACAACAACTATGAGGTCCCACGTGGTCTTGCTGACAATGGCCATGTAGGAGTGCACCAGATTCTGGGTGGTTTCCATTTGCAGCTCCAGCTGTGGGTCCATGGAGTGCATGAAGCTGTCGGAGCCATTCTCCTCAGCCTTGCTGTCCTGTCATGGAGAACACAAGAGCATCAGGGTGGCCAGGTCATGCAGCCAGGCTCCAGGAATCCCTAGGCACTCACAGCCTCCAAGAGTACCTGGAACATTGAGGCACAGAGAGAAGCAACTGGCCTGAACACACACCCAGCTCCCCCCATGGCTCTAGATGGTTTCAAGTCTCTGCCTCTCAGGACCCCAGACTCCCCTGATTCACTCTCCTCTTAGTTCTGACTCTAGTACCCAGAATTTGCCTCAAGTTACCAATCCAGAAATTGGAAAAGAACATCTCCAGGTCCCTGGCTTGGAGACCTGGACAAAGTTGTTCCAGGCTGCAGATGCCTGGCAGGAGGCAAGAAAAGGGCACACTCACTTTCCCCTTGTCCTGGGAGGCCCACGCACCAACACTGCCACCGCTGCTGCCACCAGGGAACATGGCAAAGTAGACACACACAGAGAGGAAAATGGGAAGGGTTGAGTGAACCTGGGACACTGCACCCTGACTTTAACGTGTTGTTGAATTCAATTAGCTAATATTTTGTTGACGATTTTTGCATCAATATTCATCAGTGATATTGGCCTGCAGTTTGCTTTTTTGTTTTGCATCTTTGGTTTTGGTATCACTGTAATGCTAGCCTCGCAGAATGAGTTTGGAAGTATTCCCTCCTTCTCTATTTTTAGAATCGTTTGGGTAAGGTTGGTATTAGTTCTTCTTTATTTTATTTTATTTTATTTATTTATTTATTTATTATACTTCAAGTTCTAGGGTACATGTGCATAACGTGCAGGTTTGTTACATATGTATACTTGTGCCATGTTGGTGTGCTGCACCCATCAACTCGTCAGCACCCATCAATTCATCATTTATATCATGTATAACTCCCCAATGCAATCCCTCCCCCCTCCCCCCTCACCCCTCCCCATGATAGGCCCCAGTGCGTGATGTTCCCCTTCCCGAGTCCAAGTGATCTCATTGTTCAGTTCCCACCTATGAGTGAGAACATGCGGTGTTTGGTTTTCTCTTCTTGTGATAGTTTGCTAAGAATGATGGTTTCCAGCTGCATCCATATCCCTACAAAGGACGCAACCTCATCCTTTTTTATGGCTTCATAGTATTCCATGGTGTATATGTGCCACATTTTCTTAATCCAGTCTGTCACAGATGGACATTTGGGTTGATTCCAAGTCTTTGCTATTGTGAATAGTGCCACAATAAACATACGTGTGCATGTGTCTTTGTAGTAGAATAATTTATAATCCTTTGAGTATATACCCAGTAGTGGGATGGCTGGGTCATATGGTACATCTAGTTCTAGATCCTTGAGGAATTGCCATACTGTTTTCCATAATGGTTGAACTAGTTTACAATCCCACCAACAGTGTAAAAGTGTTCCTATTTCTCCACATCCTCTCCAACATCTGTTGTTTCCTGATTTTTTTAATGGTTGCCGTTCTAACTGGTGTGAGATGGTATCTCATTGTGGTTTTGATTTGCATTTCTCTGATGGCGAGTGATGATGAGCATTTTTTCATGTGTCTGTTGGCTGTATGAATGTCTTCTTTTGAGAAATGTCTGTTCATATCCTTTGCCCACTTTTTGATGGGGTTGTTTGTTTTTTTCTTGTATATTTTTTTGAGTTCTTTGTAGATTCTGGATATTAGCCCTTTGTCAGATGAGTAGATTGCAAAAATTTTCTCCCATTCTGTAGGTTGACTGTTCACTCTGATGGTAGTTTCTTTTGCTGTACAGAAGCTCTTTAGTTTAATTAGATCCCATTTGTCAATTTTGGCTTTTGCTGCCGTTGCTTTTGGTGTTTTAGACATGAAGTCCTTGCCCATGCCTATGTCCTGAATGGTACTAGCTAGATTTTCTTCTAGGGTTTTTATGGTATTAGGTCTAACATTTAAGTCTCTAATCCATCTTGAATTAATTTTCGTATAAGGAGTAAGGAAAGGATCCAGTTTCAGCTTTCTACTTATGGCTAGCCAATTTTCCCAGCACCATTTATTAAATAGGAAATCCTTTCCCCATTTCTTGTTTCTCTCAGGTTTGTCAAAGATCAGATGGCTGTAGATGTGTGGTATTATTTCTGAGGACTCTGTTCTGTTCCATTGGTCTATATCTCTGTTTTGGTACCAGTACCATGCTGTTTTGGTTACTGTAGCCTGGTAGTATAGTTTGAAGTCAGGTAGCGTGACGCCTCCAGCTTTGTCCTTTTGACTTAGGATTGTCTTGGCAATGCGGGCTCCTTTTTGGTTCCATATGAACTTTAAAGCCGTTTTTTTCCAATTCTGTGAAGAAACTCATTGGTAGCTTGATGGGGATGGCATTGAATCTATAAATAACCTTGGGCAGTATGGCCATTTTCACGATATTGATTCTTCCTATCCATGACCATGGTATGTTCTTCCATTTGTTTGTGTCCTCTTTTATTTCACTGAGCGGTGGTTTGTAGTTCTCCTTGAAGAGGTCCTTGACATCCCTTGTAAGTTGGATTCCTAGGTATTTTATTCTCTTTGAAGCAATTGTGAATGGAAGTTCATTCATGATTTGGCTCTCTGTTTGTCTGTTACTGGTGTATAAGAATGCTTGTGATTTTTGCACATTAATTTTGTATCCTGAGACTTTGCTGAAGTTGCTTATCAGCTTAAGGAGATTCTGGGCTGAGGCAATGGGGTTTTCTAAATATACAATCATGTCATCTGCAAACAGGGACAATTTGACTTCTTCTTTTCCTAACTGAATACCCTTGATTTCTTTCTCTTGCCTGATTGCCCTAGACAGAACTTCCAAGACTATGTTGAATAGGAGTGGTGAGAGAGGGCATCTCTGTCTTGTGCCAGTTTTCAAAGGGAATTTTTCCAGTTTTTGCCCATTCAGTATGATATTAGCTGTGGGTTTGTCATAAATAGCTCTTATTATTTTGAGGTACGTTCCATCAATACCGAATTTATTGAGCGTTTTTAGCATGAAGGGCTGTTGAATTTTGTCAAAAGCCTTTTCTGCATCTATTGAGATAATCATGTGGTTCTTGTCTTTGGTTCTGTTTATATGCTGGATTACGTTTATTGATTTGCGAATGTTGAACCAGCCTTGCATCCCAGGGATGAAGCCCACTTGATCATGGTGGATAAGCTTTTTGATGTGCTGCTGAATCCAGTTTGCCAGTATTTTATTGAGGATTTTTGCATCGATGTTCATCAGGGATATTGGTCTAAAATTCTCTTTTTTTGTTGTGTCTCTGCCAGGCTTTGGTATCAGGATGATGTTGGCCTCATAAAATGAGTTAGGGAGGATTCCCTCTTTTTCTATTGATTGGAATAGTTTCAGAAGGAATGGTACCAGCTCCTCCTTGTACCTCTGGTAGAATTCAGCTGTGAATCCATCTGGTCCTGGACTTTTTTTGGTGGGTAGGCTATTAATTGTTGCCTCAATTTCAGAGCCTGCTATTGGTCTATTCAGGGATTCAACTTCTTCCTGGTTTAGTCTTGGGAGAGTGTAAGTGTCCAGGAAATTATCCATTTCTTCTAGATTTTCTAGTTGATTTGCATAGAGGTGTTTATAGTATTCTCTGATGGTAGCTTGTATTTCTGTGGGGTTGGTGGTGATATCCCCTTTATCATTTTTTATTGCGTCTATTTGATTCCTCTCTTTTTTCTTCTTTATTAGTCTTGCTAGCGGTCTGTCAATTTTGTTGATCTTTTCAAAAAACCAACTCCTGGATTCACTGATTTTTTGGGGGGTTTTTTGTGTCTCTATCTCCTTCAGTTCTGCTCTGATCTTAGTCATTTCTTGCCTTCTGCTAGCTTTTGAATGTGTTTGCTCTTGCCTCTCTAGTTCTTTTAATTGTGATGTTAGAGTGTCAATTTTAGATCTTTTCTGTTCTCTCTTGTGGGCATTTAGTGCTATAAATTTCCCTCTACACACTGCTTTAAATGTGTCCCAGAGATTCTGGTATGTTGTATCTTTGTTCTCATTGATTTCAAAGAACATCTTTATTTCTGCTTTCATTTCGTTATGTACCCAGTAGTCATTCAGGAGCAGGTTGTTCAGTTTCCATGTAGTTGAGTGGTTTTGATTGAGTTTCTTAGTCCTGAGTTCTAGTTTGATTGCACTGTGGTCTGAGAGACAGTTTGTTATAATTTCTGTTCTTTTACATTTGCTGAGGAGTGCTTTACTTCCAATTATGTGGTCAATTTTGGAATAAATGTGATGTGGTGCTGAGAAGAATGTATATTCTGTTGATTTGGGGTGGAGAGTTCTATAGATGTCTATTAGGTCTGCTTGGTGCAGAGATGAGTTCAATTCCTGGATATCCTTGTTAACTTTCTGTCTCGTTGATCTGTCTAATGTTGACAGTGGAGTGTTGAAGTCTCCCATTATTATTGTATGGGAGTCTAAGTCTCTTTGTAAGTCTCTAAGGACTTGCTTTATGAATCTGGGTGCTCCTGTATTGGGTGCATATATATTTAGGAGAGTTAGCTCTTCCTGTTGAATTGATCCCTTTACCATTATGTAATGGCCTTCTTTGTCTCTTTTGATCTTTGATGGTTTGAAGTCTGTTTTATCAGAGACAAGGATTGCAACCCCTGCTTTTTTTTGTTCTCCATTTGCTTGGTAGATCTTCCTCCATCCCTTTATTTTGAGCCTATGTATGCCTCTGCATGTGAGATGGGTCTCCTGAATACAGCAGACTGATGGGTCTTGACTCTTTATCTAGTTTTCCAGTCTGTGTCTTTTAATTGGAGCATTTAGTCCATTAACATTTAAGGTTAATATTGTTATGTGTGAACTTGATCCTGCCATTATGATATTAACTGGTTATTTTGCTCGTTAGTTGATGCAGTTTCTTCCTAGCCTCGATGGTCTTTACATTTTGGCATGTTTTTGCAATGGCTGGTACCGGTTGTTCCTTTCCATGTTTAGGGCTTCCTTCAGGGTCTCTTGTAAGGCAGGCCTGGTGGTGACAAAATCTCTAAGCATTTGCTTATCTGTAAAGGATTTTATTTCTCCTTCACTTATGAAACTTAGTTTGGCTGGATATGAAATTCTGGGTTGAAAATTCTTTTCTTTAAGAACGTTGAATATTGGCCCCCACTCTCTTCTGGCTTGTAGAGTTTCTGCCGAGAGATCTGCTGTTAGTCTGATGGGCTTCCCTTTGTGGGTAACCCGACCTTTCTCTCTGGCTGCCCTTAAGATTTTTTCCTTCATTTCAACTTTGGTGAATCTGGCAATTATGTGTCTTGGAGTTGCTCTTCTGGAGGAGTATCTTTGTGGCGTTCTCTGTATTTCCTGAATTTGAATGTTGGCCTGCCCTACTATGTTGGGGAAGTTCTCCTGGATGATATCCTGAAGAGTGTTTTCCAACTTGGTTCCATTTTCCCCCTCACTTTCAGGCACCCCAATCAGACGTAGATTTGGTCTTTTTACATAATCCCATACTTCTTGCAGGCTTTGTTCATTTCTTTTTCTTCTTTTTTCTTTTGGTTTCTCTTCTCACTTCGTTTCATTCATTTGATCCTCAGTCGCTGATACTCTTTCTTCCAGTTGATCGAGTCGGTTACTGAAGCTTGTGCATTTGTCACGTATTTCTCGTGTCATGGTTTTCATCTCTGTCATTTCGTTTATGACCTTCTCTGCATTAATTAGTTTAGCTGTCAATTCTTCCACTCTTTTTTCAAGATTTTTAGTTTCTTTGCGCTGGGTACGTAATTCCTCCTTTAGCTCTGAGAAGTTTGATGGACTGAAGCCTTCTTCTCTCATCTCGTCAAAGTCATTCTCTGACCAGCTTTGATCCGTTGCTGGCAATGGGCTGCGCTCCTTTGCAGGGGGAGATGCGCTCTTATTTTTTGAATTTCCAGCTTTTCTACCCTGCTTTTTCCCCATCTTTGTGGTTTTATCTGTCTCTGGTCTTTGATGATGGTGACGTACTGATGGGGTTTTGGTATAGGTGTCCTTCCTGTTTGATAGTTTTCCTTCTGACAGTCAGGACCCTCAGCTATAGGTCTGTTGGAGATTGCTTGAGGTCCACTCCAGACCCTGTTTGCCTGGGTATCAGCAGCAGAGGTTGCAGAAGATAGAATATTGCTGAACAGCAAGTGTACCTGTCTGATTCTTACTTTGGAAGCTTCCTCTCAGGGGTGTACTCCACCCTGTGAGGTGTGGGGTGTCAGACTGCCCCTAGTGGGGGATATCTCCCAGTTAGGCTACTCAGGGTTCAGAGACCCACTTGAGCAGGCAGTCTGTCCGTTCTCAGATCTCAACCTCCGTGTTGGGAGATCCACTGCTCTCTTCAAAGCCGTCAGACAGAGTCGTTCGTGTCTGCACAGGCCTCTGCTGCTTCCCCTGTTGTTTTTTAGCTGTGCCCTGTCCCCAGAGGTGGAGTCTACAGAGACAGGCAGGTTTCCTTGAACTGCTGTGAGCTCCACCCAGTTCCAGCTTCCCAGCGGCTTTGTTTACCTACTTAAGCCTCAGCAATGGCAGGCGCCCCTCCCCCAGCCTCGCTGCTGCCTTGTGGTTAGATCGCCGCAGATTGCTGTGTTAGCAATGAGGGAGGCTCCGTGGGCGTGGGACCCTCCCGGCCAGGTGTGGGATATATTCTCCTGGTGTGCCAGTTTGCTTAAAGCGCAGTATTGGGGTGGGAGTTACCTGATTTCCCAGGTGTTGTGTGTCTCAGTTCCCCTGGCTAGGAAAAGGGATTCCCTTCCCCCTTGCGCTTCCCAGGTGAGGCGATGCCTCGCCCTGCTTCAGCTCTCGCTGGTCCGGCTGCAGCAGCTGACCAGCACCGATTGTCCGGCACTCCCCATTGAGATGACCCCAGTACCTCAGTTGAAAATGCAGAAATCACCAGTCTTCTGTGTCGCTCGCGCTGGGAATTGGAGACTGGAGCTGTTCCTATTTGGCCATCTTGCTCCGCCCCTAGTTCTTCTTTAAATGTTTGCTAGAATTCAGCAGTGAATCATCAGGTCCCAGGCTTTTCTTTGCTGGGAGACTTTTTATTACCACTTCAATCCCATTATTTGTTATTGGTCTGTTCAGGTTTTGGATCTTATCATGGTTCAATCTTGGTAGGCTGGATGTGTCTGGAAATTTATCCATTTTTAGTAGGTTTTCCTATTTCTTTGCATATAGTTGCTGACCACTAGTGATCCTTTGAGGGCTTTTGTTTGTTTGTTTGAGATGGAGTCTTGCTCTGTCACCCAGGCTGGACTGCAGTGGGGCGATCTCAGCTCACTGCAAGCTCTGCCTCCTGGGTTCACACCATTCTCCTGCCTCAGTCTCCCAAGTAGCTGGAACTACAGGCACCTGCCACCACACCTGGCTAATTTTTTATATCTTTAGTAGAGATGGGGTTTCACCATGTTAGCCAGGATGGTCTCGATCTCCTTACCTCGTGATCCACCCGCCTCAGCCTCCCGAAGTGCTGGGATTATAGGTGTGAGCCACCGCACCCGGCCAGTTTTTCTTTTAAATAGATTTGAGACAGACACTATGAGAGTATATAAGCGATGCGTTATAGGACACTAAGTAGTATCCTATGAAATGGCAAAAACCGCAATCACTTTTGCACCAACCTAATAGAAACTTACCAGTGCACTTGCTTATTTTTCTACCTGCTCTTTAGGGTTTTCAATGACAACCTACCATGGCATAGACTTTAATCCTCTGGGTACTCTTTTGTTGTTCTTTCCTGTATATGCTGTGGAATTGAGATGGACTTGTTCGTGAGAGATTTTGTGTTGCCACAGGTAGGACATGCTCAAAAAATACTTGGGTCATTTGTTGATGCAAGTCATCTATTCGCCATAGTTTTGTAGCACTGATCTTGCATACATTTCATGTATCTTCCATGAACTCCACATCAGCTGCTTATAGGATACTCAGAGAGAAATTCAACACTAAGGAATAAGAGTGTGGGGGTAGGGTTGAGTTTTGGAGAGTCACAAATCTTGTAATGTCTAAGATTTGTAATGTCTCCCTGCTCAGAATTAGTTTTGGCTTCCTTGGAGGTGATATCACTTCTGTTGAGAATAAGTGGCCTACTGTGATCAGACCACTACACTCCAGCCTGGGCCACAGAGCGAGACCCTGTCTCAAAAAAAAAAAAAAAAAAAAAAAAAAAAAAAAAAAAAGAGAGATCGAGAGAAGAGAGAATGCATGGCCTAGATGATGTCTAAGGTTCTTCCCACACAGTTCCTGTTTTCCTGTTCTAGGTAGAGCAGTAAAGTGAGAAAGACATGGATGTGGGAGTTTAGTCCGGCATTTCACTGCCACCCTGAGAAACGCTTCCATATTTAATCTCTCTGAATGTATTTACTCATCTTTAAAGGGGAATGATTAACATCTTTTTCTCAGGGAAACTATGTCAAGGAGATAATATATTTAAAAATCTTTTTAACTGCAAACACTGTTTCACTCATTGTTATAATGTGACTGATCTCATTGTAGTGAGCAGCTGGCTAACTGCTTAATTGTACCTTTTAGAATGTAGGGAAGATAACAAGATTTTTAGCATATTATGTATGTAGCTGGTTCTGGAACTGTAAACATACTCTTTTTTTTTTTAACGGAACTATGAGTCACATAAAATTCACTCTTTTAAAGTTGTATAATCCAGTGGCTTTTGGTATATTCAGAATCGTGCATCTACTACCACCATTTCATTTTAGAATATTTTCATCACCCCCAAAAGAAACCCTGTACCCATTAACAGTCAGTCTCCCTTCTCCCAGCCCCTGGCAACTACTAATCTACTTTCTACAGAAAGTCCATACAGATTTGTGTATTGTGGGCATTCCGTATAAATGGACTCATGCAATGTCCTGCCTTCTTTTTTTTTTTTTTTTTTTTTTTTTTTTTTTTTTATTATACTTTAAGTTCTAGGGTACATGTGCATAACGTGCAGGTTTGTTACATATGTATACTTATGCCATGTTGGTGTGCTGCACCCATCAACTCGTCAGCACCCATCAATTCATCATTTATATCATGTATAACTCCCCAATGCAATCCCTCCCTCCTCCCCCCTCCCCCCTCCCCATGATAGACCCCAGTGTGTGATGTTTCCCTTCCCGAGTCCAAGTGATCTCATTGTTCAGTTCCCACCTATGAGTGAGAACATGCGGTGTTTGGTTTTCTCTTCTTGTGATAGTTTGCTAAGAATGATGGTTTCCAGCTGCATCCATGTCCCTACAAAGGACGCAAACTCATCCTTTTTTATGGCTGCATAGTATTCCATGGTGTATATGTGCCACATTTTCTTAATCCAGTCTGTCACAGATGGACATTTGGGTTGATTCCAAGTCTTTGCTATTGTGAATAGTGCCGCAATAAACATACGTGTACATGTGTCTTTGTAGTAGACTAATTTATAATCCTTTGGGTATATACCCAGTAGTGGGATGGCTGGGTCATATGGTACATCTAGTTCTAGATCCTTGAGGAATTGCCATACTGTTTTCCATAATGGTTGAACTAGTTTACAATCCCACCAACAGTGTAAAAGTGTTCCTATTTCTCCACATCCTCTCCAACACCTGTTGTTTCCTGACTTCTTAATGATTGCCATTCTAACTGGTGTGAGATGGTATCTCATTGTGGTTTTGATTTGCATTTCTCTGATGGCCAGTGATGATGAGCATTTTTTCATGTGTCTGTTGGCTGTATGAATATCTTCTTTTGAGAAATGTCTGTTCATATCCTTTCCCCACTTTTTGATGGGGTTGTTTGTTTTTTTCTCGTATATTTGTTTGAGTTCTTTGTAGATTCTGGATATTAGCCCTTTGTCAGATGAGTAGGTTGCAAAAATTTTCTCCCATTCTGTAGGTTGCCTGTTCACTCTGATGGTAGTTTCTTTTGCTGTGCAAAAGCTCTTTAGTTTAATTAGATCCCATTTGTCAATTTTGGCTTTTGCTGCCGTTGCTTTTGGTGTTTTAGACATGAAGTCCTTGCCCATGCCTATGTCCTGAATGGTACTACCTAGATTTTCTTCTAGGGTTTTTATGGTATTAGGTCTAACATTTAAGTCTCTAATCCATCTTGAATTAATCTTCGTATAAGGGGTAAGGAAAGGATCCAGTTTCAGCTTTCTACTTATGGCTAGCCAATTTTCCCAGCACCATTTATTAAATAGGGAATCATTTCCCCATTTCTTGTTTCTCTCAGGTTTGTCAAAGATCAGATGGCTGTAGATGTGCGGTATTATTTCTGAGGACTCTGTTCTGTTCCATTGGTCTATATCTCTGTTTTGGTACCAGTACCATGCTGTTTTGGTTACTGTAGCCTTGTAGTATAGTTTGAAGTCAGGTAGCGTGACGCCTCCAGCTTTGTCCTTTTGACTTAGGATTGTCTTGGCAATGCGGGCTCTTTTTTGGTTCCATATGAACTTTAAAGCAGTTTTTTCCAATTCTGTGAAGAAAGTCATTGGTAGCTTGATGGGGATGGCATTGAATCTATAAATAACCTTAGGGAGTATGGCCATTTTCACGATATTGATTCTTCCTATCCATGAGCATGGTATGTTCTTCCATTTGTTTGTGTCCTCTTTGATTTCACTGAGCAGTGGTTTGTAGTTCTCCTTGAAGAGGTCCTTTACATCCCTTGTAAGCTGGATTCCTAGGTATTTTATTCTCTTTGAAGCAATTGTGAATGGAAGTTCATTCCTGATTTGGCTCTCTGCTTGTCTGTTACTGGTGTATAAGAATGCTTGTGATTTTTGCACATTAATTTTGTATCCTGAGACTTTGCTGAAGTTGCTTATCAGCTTAAGGAGATTTTGGGCTGAGACGATGGGGTTTTCTAAATATACAATCATGTCATCTGCAAACAGGGACAATTTGACTTCTTCTTTTCCTAACTGGATACCCTTGATTTCTTTCTCTTGCCTGATTGCCCTAGCCAGAACTTCCAACACTATGTTGAATAGGAGTGGTGAGAGAGGGCATCCCTGTCTTGTGCCAGTTTTCAAAGGGAATTTTTCCAGTTTTTGCCCATTCAGTATGATATTAGCTGTGGGTTTGTCATAAATAGCTCTTATTATTTTGAGGTATGTTCCATCAATACCGAATTTATTGAGCGTTTTTAGCATGAAGGGCTGTTGAATTTTGTCAAAAGCCTTTTCTGCATCTATTGAGACAATCATGTGGTTCTTGTCTTTGGTTCTGTTTATATGCTGGATTACGTTTATTGATTTGCGAATGTTGAACCAGCCTTGCATCCCAGGGATGAAGCCCACTTGATCATGGTGGATAAGCTTTTTGATGTGCTGCTGAATCCGGTTTGCCAGTATTTTATTGAGGATTTTTGCATCAATGTTCATCAGGGATATTGGTCTAAAATTCTCTTTTTTTGATGTGTCTCTGCCAGGCTTTGGTATCAGGATGATGTTGGCCTCATAAAATGAGTTAGGGAGGATTCCCTCTTTTTCTATTGATTGGAATAGTTTCAGAAGGAATGGTACCAGCTCCTCCTTGTACCTCTGGTAGAATTCAGCTGTGAATCCATCTGGTCCTGGACTTTTTTTGGTGGGTAGGCTATTAATTGTTGCCTCAATTTCAGAGCCTGCTATTGGTCTATTCAGGGATTCAACTTCTTCCTGGTTTAGCCTTGGGAGAGTGTAAGTGTCCAGGAAATTATCCATTTCTTCTAGATTTTCTAGTTGATTTGCGTAGAGGCGTTTATAGTATTCTCTGATGGTAGTTTGTATTTCTGTGGGGTCAGTGGTGATATCCCCTTTATCATTTTTTATTGCGTCTATTTGATTCCTCTCTCTTTTTTTCTTTATTAGCCTTGCTAGCGGTCTGTCAATTTTGTTGATCTTTTCAAAAAACCAACTCCTGGATTCACTGATTTTTTGGAGGGTTTTTTGTGTCTCTATCTCCTTCAGTTCTGCTCTGATCTTAGTTATTTCTTGCCTTCTGCTAGCTTTTGAATGTGATTGCTCTTGCCTCTCTAGTTCTTTTAATTGTGATGTTAGAGTGTCAATTTTAGATCTTTCCTGCTTTCTCTTGTGGGCATTTAGTGCTATAAATTTCCCTCTACACACTGCTTTAAATGTGTCCCAGAGATTCTGGTATGTTGTATCTTTGTTCTCATTGGTTTCAAAGAACATCTTTATTTCCGCTTTCATTTCGTTATGTACCCAGTAGTCATTCAGGAGCAGGTTGTTCAGTTTCCATGTAGTTGAGCGGTTTTGATTGAGTTTCTTAGTCCTGAGTTCTAGTTTGATTGCACTGTGGTCTGAGAGACAGTTTGTTATAATTTCTGTTCTTTTACATTTGCTGAGGAGTACTTTACTTCCAATTATGTGGTCAATTTTGGAATAAGTGCGATGTGGTGCTGAGAAGAATGTATATTCTGTTGATTTGGGGTGGAGAGTTCTATAGATGTCTATTAGGTCCGCTTGGTGCAGAGATGAGTTCAATTCCTGGATATCCTTGTTAACTTTCTGTCTCGTTGATCTGTCTAATGTTGACAGTGGAGTGTTGAAGTCTCCCATTATTATTGTATGGGAGTCTAAGTCTCTTTGTAAGTCTCTAAGGACTTGCTTTATGAATCTGGGTGCTCCTGTATTGGGTGCATATATATTTAGGAGAGTTAGCTCTTCCTGTTGAATTGATCCCTTTACCATTATGTAATGGCCTTCTTTGTCTCTTTTGATCTTTGATGGTTTAAAGTCTGTTTTATCAGAGACTAGGATTGCAACCCCTGCTTTTTTTTGTTCTCCATTTGCTTGGTAGATCTTCCTCCATCCCTTTATTTTGAGCCTATGTATGTCTCTGCATGTGAGATGGGTCTCCTGAATACAGCAGACTGATGGGTCTTGACTCTTTATCCAGTTTGCCAGTCTGTGTCTTTTAATTGGAGCATTTAGTCCATTAACATTTAAGGTTAATATTGTTATGTGTGAACTTGATCCTGCCATTATGATATTAACTGGTTATTTTGCTCGTTAGTTGATGCAGTTTCTTCCTAGCCTCGATGGTCTTTACATTTTGCCAAGTTTTTGCGATGGCTGGTACCGGTTGTTCCTTTCCATGTTTAGGGCTTCCTTCAGGGTCTCTTGTAAGGCAGGCCTGGTGGTGACAAAATCTCTAAGCATTTGCTTATCTGTAAAGGATTTTATTTCTCCTTCACTTATGAAACTTAGTTTGGCTGGATATGAAATTCTGGGTTGAAAATTCTTTTCTTTAAGAACGTTGAATATTGGCCCCCACTCTCTTCTGGCTTGTAGAGTTTCTGCCGAGAGATCTGCTGTTAGTCTGATGGGCTTCCCTTTGTGGGTGACCCGACCTTTCTCTCTGGCTGCCCTTAAGATTTTTTCCTTCATTTCAACTTTGGTGAATCTGGCAATTATGTGTCTTGGAGTTGCTCTTCTGGAGGAGTATCTTTGTGGCGTTCTCTGTATTTCCTGAATTTGAATGTTGGCCTGCCCTACTAGGTTGGGGAAGTTCTCCTGGATGATATCCTGAAGAGTGTTTTCCAACTTGGTTCCATTTTCCCCCTCACTTTCAGGCACCCCAATCAGACGTAGATTTGGTCTTTTTACGTAATCCCATACTTCTTGCAGGCTTTGCTCATTTCTTTTTCTTCTTTTTTCTTTTGGTTTCTCTTCTCGCTTCATTTCATTCATTTGATCTTCAATCGCAGATACTCTTTCTTCCAGTTGATCGAGTCGGTTACTGAAGCTTGTGCATTTGTCACGTATTTCTCGTGTCATGGTTTTCATCTCTGTCATTTCGTTTATGATCTTCTCTGCATTAATGAGTCTAGCTGTCAATTCTTCCACTCTTTTTTCAAGATTTTTAGTTTCTTTGCGCTGGGTACGTAATTCCTCCTTTAGCTCTGATAAGTTTGATGGACTGAAGCCTTCTTCTCTCCTCTCGTCCAAGTCATTCTCTGACCAGCTTTGATCCGTTGCTGGTGATGGGCTGCGCTCCTTTGCAGGGGGAGATGCGCTCTTATTTTTTGAATTTCCAGCTTTTCTGCCCTGCTTCTTCCCCATCTTTGTGGTTTTATCTGTCTCTGGTCTTTGATGGTGGTGACGAACTGATGGGGTTTTGGTATAGGTGTCCTTCCTGTTTGATAGTTTTCCTTCTGACAGTCAGAAGGACTCTCTGTTGGTCTGTTGGAGATTGCTTGAGGTCCACTCCAGACCCTGTTTGCCTGGGTATCAGCAGCAGAGGTTGCCGAAGATAGAATATTGCTGAACAGCGAGTGTACCTGTCTGATTCTTCCTTTGGAAGTGTCCTCTCAGGGGTGTACTCCACCCTGTGAGGTGTGGGGTATCAGACTGCCCCTAGTGGGGGATTTCTCCCAGCTAGGCTACTCAGGGGTCAGGGACACACCTGAGCAGGCAGTCTGTCCGTTCTCAGATCTCAACCTCCGCGTTGGGAGATCCGCGGCTCTCCCCAAAGCTGTCAGACAGAGTCGTTCGCGTCTGCACCAGCTCCCGCTACTTCCCCTGTTGGTCTTCAGCTGTGCGCTGTCCCCAGAGGTGGAGACTACAGAGACAGGCAGGCTTCCTTGAGCTGCTGTGAGCTCCACCCAGTTCGAGCTTCCCAGCGGCTTTGTTTACCTACTTAAGCCTCAGCAATGGCGGGCGCCCCTCCCCCAGCCTCGCTGCTGCCTTGCGGATAGATCGCGGCAGACTGCTGTGTTAGCAGTGAGGGAGGCTTCGTGGGCGTGGGACCCTCCCGGCCAGGTGTGGGATATATTCTCCTGGAATGCCTGTATGCTTACAGCGCAGTATTGGGGTGGGAGTTACCCGATTTTCCAGGTGTTGTGTGTCTCAGTTCCCCTGGCTAGGAAAACGGATCCCCTTCCCCCTTGCGCTTCCAGGTGAGGCGATGCCTCGCCCTGCTTCAGCTCTCGCTGGTCAGGCTGCAGCAGCTGACCAGCACCGATTGTCCGGCACTCCCTAGTGAGATGACCCCAGTACCTCAGTTGAAAATGCAGAAATCACCGGTCTTCTGTGTCGCTCGCGCTGGGAGTTGGAGACTGGAGTTGTTCCTATTCGGCCATCTTGCTCCGCCCCCCTGTCCTGCCTTCTTTCACTAAGCATAGTGTTTTCAAGGTTCATCCAGGTTGGAGTGTGTATCAGTACTTCATCCCTTGTTTTGACTGAATAATATTTCATTGTATGACTATATCCCATTTTGTTTATCCATCTGTTGGTGAACATTTGGGTTTCTACCTTTTGGCTCTTATAAATAATGTTGATTTGAATGTCTGTGTACAAGTTTGATACCTGTTTTCAGGTCTCTTGCGTATATAATTACTAGGTCATATGGTAACTCTACATTTAACATTTTGAGGAATTGCCAGACTGTTTAACAAGGTATATGTACTATTTTGCACCAGTAATATATGAGAATTCCCATATCTCCACATCCTTGACAACACTTGTTACTGTCTTTTTTATTACAGCCCTCCTAGTGGCTGCGATGTGGTATCTCGCTGTGGTTTTGATTTGTGTTTCTCTGATGAATAATGATGGTGAACATGTTTCCGTCTGCTTATTGGCCATTTGCATATATCTTCTTAGGAGCGGCTACCCATTTACAGTATGGAAAATGCTTCAGAAGCAACTCTAGTCATGCCTTAGAGATGGAGCTTTATTAAACATTCAGATCCGTAGGCATATGAGGTGCCGAGTTCTCCTGAACTCCTCATACAGATTGCACTGAGTTTAGTGAACCTTTTCTGGAGCATTCCTGAGTTCAGGTAGAGGGAAGGGTTTTGGCTGTGATTGGCTCGTTATGTTCTTTCTAAATGGAAATGGAATTGAAGTGTCTCCACTATCCATTTACTGGAAGAGTCATGAGGGACATGATTAGATGATCCCTTGGAGCCTATGGCTTAGGTCAGTTGTTCTCTACTTAGGCTGCACATTGGAATCACCTGAGAGGTAAAAACAAAAACCAGGACACCCTATGCCTGCCTCTCATCTCCAGCAATTCTGATGTGATTGGTCGGGGCTGTGGCCTGGGCAGCCTGCCTCTCATCTCCAGCAATTCTGATGTGATTGGTTGGGGCTGTGGCCTGGGCAGCCTGCCTCTCATCTCCAGCAATTCTGATGTGATTGGTCGGGGCTGTGGCCTGGGCAGCCTGCCTCTCATCTCCAGCAATTCTGATGTGATTGGTCGGGGCTGTGGCCTGGGCAGCCTGCCTCTCATCTCCAGCAATTCTGATGTGATTGGTTGGGGCTGTGGCCTGGGTAGCCTGCCTCTCATCTCCAGCAATTCTGATATGATTGGTCGGTGCTGTGACCTGGGTAGACTGGGTTTTATTTTTTAAAAGGTCCCCTGTGATTCTGATGTGCCGTCCAGGTTGAGAATCACTTTAGGCCCTTTCCAGCTCTTTAAGCTCTAGGAAGGTATGAAAGT
>NW_022144140.1:0-18938 GCF_007565055.1 Rhinopithecus roxellana
CTATATCTATTATGTCTATATTTTATACTATATCTATTATATCTATTATGTCTATATTTTGTACCTATACCTATTATGTCTATATTTTATACCTATACATATTATACCTATCTTGTCTATATTTTATACCTATATCTATTATGTCTATATTTTATACCTGTATCTGTTATATCCATTATGTCTATATTTCATACCTATATCTATTATCTATTATGTCTATGTTTTATACCTATATCTATTATATCTATTATTCTATATTTATAGGTATATCTATTATATCTAATACGATTATTTTATACATATCCTATTATATCTATTACGTCTATATTTTATAGCTATATCTCTTATATCTATTATGTCTATATTTTATGTATGTTATTATATCTATTATGTCTATGTTTTACACCTTTATCTATTATATGTGTTATGTCTACATTTTTACCTTTATTATACTATTATGTCTATATTTTATACCTATATCTATTATGTCTATATTTTTACCTGTATCTATTATATCTATTATGTCTATATTTTATACCTATATTTTATATATTATTGTCTTTATTTTATTCCTATATCTATAATATCTATTATGTCTATATTTTATACCTATATCAATGATATCAATTATGTCTATATTTTATACCTTTATCTACTATGTCTATATTTTATACCTATATCTATTATATCTAATATGTCCATATTTTATACCTGCATCTATTATGTCTATGTTTTATACCTATATCTACTATATGTATTATCTCTATTTTATACCTATATATTATGTCTATATTTTATACCTATATCTTATGTCTATATTTTAAACCTATATCTATTATATCTATTATGTCTATATTTTATACCTAAATCTGTCATATCTATTATGCCTATATTTATATCTATACCTATTATGTCTATATTTATACCTGTATCTATTATATCTATTTGTCTATATTTTATGACTATATCATTATATCTATATTTCTACATATATCTATATATCTATTATATCTATATTTTATACCTATATCTATTATAACCATATTTTATACCTATGTACATTATATCTATGTTTTTACCTATACCAATTATACCTATTATATTTATATTTTTTATTATTATATTTATTATATCTATATTTTATACCTATAGCTATTATATCTGTTGTCTATATTTTATACCTCTATTATATCATTTTTTTATACATATATATCTATTATATCTATATTTTATAACTGTATTAATTACATTTATTATGTCTATATTTTATTCCTATATCTATTATAACTCTTATGTCTATATTTTAGTGCCTATATCTCTTATATCTATTATGTTTATATTTTATACCCATATCCATTATGTCTATATTGTATACCTATATCTATTATATCTATTATGTCTATGTTTTATACCTATAACTATTATAACTATATTTTATACCTATATTTCTTATATGTATATTTAATACCAATATCTGTTATATCTTTTAGATATATATTTTTAATTATATCTTTATATCTGTATTTTATAGCTATATCTATTATATCTATTATATATATTTTATGACTATATCAATTATATCTATATTTTATACGTATATCTATTATATCTATTATATATATATTTTATAACTATATCTATTATATCTATATTTTATACCTTTATCTATTATATCTATTACGTCTGTATTTTATACCGATACCTATTATAACTCTTATGTCTATATTTTATACCTATATCCATTATATCTATTGTGTCTATACTTTATACCTATATTTATAATGTCTATATTTTATAATCTTTATCTATTATATCTATTATGTCTATATTTTATACCGATATCTACTATATCTATCATGTCTATATTTATGCCTATATCTATTATATCCACTATATCTATATTTTATACCTATATCTATTATATCTATATTTGATACCTATATCCAGTATTTCTATATATCTATATTTTATACATATATCAATCATATCTATTATGTCTATATTTTATGCCTATATCTGTTATATCTATTATATCTATATTTTATACTTATATCTATTATAACCATATTTATACCTATATCCATTATATCTATGTTTTTTCCTATATCTCTTATATCTATTATATTTATATTTTATAATTATATCTATTATATCTATATTTTATACCTATATCTATCTGTTGTCTATATTTTATACATCTATTATATCTATTTTTTATACATATATCTATTATATCTATTATATCTATGTTTTATACCTATATCTATTATATTTATGTTTTTTCTGTATCTATTTTATCTATTATGTCTGTATTTTAACCTATATGTATTATATCTATTATGTCTATATTTTATACCTATATCTATCATATATATTATGTCTATATTTTAAACCTATACATATCATTTCTATTATGTCTATATTTTATACCTATTAACTATTATATCTATTATGTTCTATATTTATACCTATAATCTATTGTACTATTATGTTTATATTTATACCTATATCTTTTGTATGTATTATGTCTATATTTTATAACGATATCTATTATATCTATTATTTCGATACTTTACACCTATATCTATTATGTCTATATTTTATACCTGTATCGATTATATTTGTTATGCCTATATTTTATACTATATCTATTATATCTCTTAAGTCTATATTTTTACCTATATCTATTATAACTATTATGTTTTATTTTATAACTGTATCTCTTATGTTTATATTTATGCCTATATCGATTATATCTATCATGTCTATATTTTATACCTATATCTATTATACTTCTTATGTCTATATTTCATACCTATATCTATTATATCTATTACGTCTATATTTTATACCGATATCTATTATGTCTATATTTTATAGCAATACCTCTTATATCTATTATGTCTATATTTTATATCTTTATCTATTATATCTATTATGTCAATATTTTATTCCTATAACCATTACATCTATTATGTCTCTATTTTATACCTATATCTATTGTATCCACTATATCTATATTTTATACCTATATCTATTATATCTATATTTGATACCTATATCCATTATATCTATTTCTATATTTCATACCTATGTCTATTATATCTATTATGTCTATATTTTATACCTATATCTATTATATCTACTATATCTATATATCATATCTACATCTGTTATAACTATATTTTATACCTATATCTATTATATCTATATTTTATACCTATATCTATTATATATATTATATTTATATTTTATATTTATATCTATTATATCTATATTTTATACTTATATCTACTATATTGTCTGAATTTTATATCTGTATCTATTATATCTATTTTTTATACATATATATCTATTATATCTATTATATCTACATTTTATACCTACATCTATATCTATTATGTCTATATTTTATACCTGTATCTATCAAATCTATTATGTCTCTATTTTATAACTATATTTCTTATATCTTTTATGTCTATATTTTATACCTGTATCGATTATTTTTATTATGTCTATATTTTATGCCTATATCTATTTTATCTCTTATGTTTATATTTTATACCTATATCTATTATATCTATTACGTTTATATTTTATACCCATATCTATTATGTCTATATTTTATACCTCTATCTATTATTTCTATTAGGTCTATATTTTATACCTATATCTATTGTATCTATTATGTTTATATTTATACGTATATCTTTTTTATGTATTATGTCTATATTTTACACCGATTTCTATTATATCTATTTTGTCGATTCTTTATAACTATATCTATTATGTCTATATTTTATACCTGTATCGATTATATTTGTTATGTCTATATTTTATACCTATATCTATTATATCTCTTAAGTCTATATTTTTTACCTATATCTATTATATCTATTATGTTTATATGTTATACCTATATATCTTATGTCGATATTTTATACCTATATCGATTATAACTATAATGTCCTATATTTTATACCTATATCTTTTATAATGCTTATGTCTATGTTTTATACCTATATCTATTATATCTATATTTTATACCAATATCAATTATATCTATTGTGTATATTTAATACCTAAATCTATTATATCTATTATGTCTATATTTTATACCTATAACTATTATATCTAATATATCTATATTTTTACCTATATCTATTATGTCTAAATTTTATACCTATATCTATTAAATCTATTATGTCTATATTGTATACCTATATCTATTAAATCTATTATATCTATATTTATACCTATATCTATTATAACCGTATTTTTATACCCATATACATTATATCTATGTTTTTTTACCTATATCAATTATACCTATTTTATTTATATTTTTTATAATGATTTCTATTATATTTCATACCTATATCTATTATATCTATTGTCTATATTTTATACCTGTATCTATTATATCTATTTTATGTATATATATCTATTTTATAAATTATGTCTGTATTTTATACTTACATATATTATTTCTATATTTTATACCTGTATCTATTATAACTATTATGTCTATATTTTATACCTATATCTATTATATCTATTATGTCTATATTTTATTCCTATATCTATTATATCTATTATGTCTATATTTTATACCTCTATCTTCTATATTTATTATATCTATATTTTATACCTATATCTATTATATCTATATTTTGTACCTGTATCTATTATATCTATTACGTCTCTATTGTTTACCTATATCTATTATATCTATTATGTCTATATTTGATACCTATATCTATTATATCTATTATGTCTATATTTTATACCTATATTTATTATATCTATTATATCTATATTTTATACCTTTATCTATTATATTTATTATATTTATATTTTATAATTATATCTATTATATCTCTCTTTCTACCTATATCTATTATATCCATTATATTTATATTTTATAATTATATCTATTATATCTATATTTTAAACCTATATCTACTATGTCTATTATATCGATATTTTATACCTATATGTATTATATCTATATTTTATACCCCTATCTATTATATCTTTTATGTCTATACTGTATACCGATATCTATTATATCTATTATGTCTATATTTTCTACCTATGTCTATTACATCTATTATGTCTGTAATTTATACCTATATCAATTATATCTATTATGTCTATATTTCATACCTCTAATTTTTGACAAAATTAAACAGCCCTTCATGCTAAAAACGCTCAATAAATTCGGTATTGATGGAACGTATCTCAAAATAATAAGAGCCGTTTATGACAAACCCACAGCTAATATCATACTGAATGGGCAAAAACTGGAAATATTCCCTCTGAAAACTGGCACAAGACAGGGCTGCCCTCTCTCACCACTCCTATTCAACATAGTGTTGGAAGTTCTGGCTAGGGCAATCAGGCAAGAGAAAGAAATCAAGGGTATCCAGTTAGGAAAAGAAGAAGTCAAATTGTCCCTGTTTGCAGATGACATGATTGTATATTTAGAAAACCCCATCGTCTCAGCCCAAAATCTCCTTAAGCTGATAAGCAACTTCAGCAAAGTCTCAGGATACAAAATTAATGTGCAAAAATCACAAGCATTCTTATACACCAGTAACAGACAAGCAGAGAGCCAAATCAGGAATGAACTTCCATTCACAATTGCTTCAAAGAGAATAAAATACCTAGGAATCCAGCTTTCAAGGGATGTAAAGGACCTCTTCAAGGAGAACTACAAACCACTGCTCAGTGAAATGAAAGAGGACACAAACAAATGGAAGAACATACCATGCTCATGGATAGGAAGAATCAATATTGTGAAAATGGCCATACTCCCCAAGGTTATTTCTAGATTCAATGCCATCCCCGTCAAGCTACCAATGAGTTTCTTCACAGAATTGGAAAAAACTGCTTTAAAGTTCATATGGAACCAAAAAAGAGCCCGCATTGCCAAAACAATCCTAAGTCAAAAGGACAAAGCTGGAGGCGTCACGCTACCTGACTTCAAACTATACTACAAGGCTACAGTAACCAAAACAGCATGGTACTGGTACCAAAACAGAGCTATAGACCAATGGAACAGAACAGAGTTCTCAGAAATAATACCACACATCTACAGCCATCTGATCTTTGACAAACCTGAGAGAAACAAGAAATGGGGAAAGGATTCCCTATTTAATAAATGGTGCTGGGAAAATTGGCTAGCCATAAGTAGAAAGCTGAAACTGGATCCTTTCCTTACCTCTTATACGAAGATTAATTCAAGATGGATTAGAGACTTAAATGTTAGACCTAATACCATAAAAACCCTAGAAGAAAATCTAGGTAGTACCATTCAGGACATAGGCATGGGCAAGGACTTCATGTCTAAACACCAAAAGCAACGGCAGCAAAAGCAAAAATTGACAAATGGGATCTAATTAAACTAAAGAGCTTTTGCACAGCAAAGGAAACTACCATCAGAGTGAACAGGCAACCTACAGAATGGGAGAAAATTTTTGCAACCTACTCATCTGACAAAGGGCTAATATCCAGAATCTACCAAGAACTCAAACAAATATACGAGAAAAAAACAAACAACCCCATCAAAAAGTGGGGAAAGGATATGAACAGACATTTCTCAAAAGAAGATATTCATACAGCCAACAGACACATGAAAAAATGCTCATCGTCACTCGCCATCAGAGAAATGCAAATCAAAACCACAATGAGATACCATCTCACACCAGTTAGAATGGCAATCATTAAGAAGTCAGGAAACAACAGGTGTTGGAGAGGATGTAGAGAAATAGGAACACTTTTACACTGTTGGTGGGATTGTAAACTAGTTCAACCATTATGGAAAACAGTATGGCAATTCCTCAAGGATCTAGAACTAGATGATGTACCATATGACCCAGCCATCCCACTACTGGGTATATACCCAAAGGATTATAAATTATTCTACTACAAAGACACATGCACACGTATGTTTATTGCGGCACTATTCACAATAGCAAAGACTTGGAATCAACCCAAATGTCCATCTGTGACAGACTGGATTAAGAAAATGTGGCACATATACACCATGGAATACTATGCAGCCATAAAAAAGGATGAGTTTGCGTCCTTTGTAGGGACATGGATGCAGCTGGAAACCATCATTCTTAGCAAACTATCACAAGAACAGAAAACCAAACACCGCATGTTCTCACTCATAGGTGGGAACTGAACAATGAGATCACTTGGACTCGGGAAGGGGAACATCACGCACTGGGGCCTATCATGGGGAGGGGGGAGTGGGGAGGAGGGAGGGATTGCATTGGGGAGTTATACATGATATAAAAGATGAATTGATGGGTGCTGACGAGTTGATGGGTGCAGCACACCAACATGGCATAAGTATACATATGTAACAAACCTGCACGTTATGCACATGTACCCTAGAACTTAAAGTATAATAAAAAAAAAAAAAAAAAGAAAGAAAACGTTGGGAGTGAATCTGCTACCCAGTTTTCTAAGAAGAAGAAGAAGAAAAAAAAAAGAATATAGACATAATAGATATAAAGATATAGATATAAAATAAAGACATAATAGATATAATAGATAAAGATATATAATATAGACGTAATAGATACAATAGATGTTGTTATAATATGTAGACATAGTAGATATAGGTATAGAATATAGACATAATGGATATAATAGATATAGGTATGAAATATAGAAATAAGAGGTATAATAGATATAGGTAGAACATGTAGACATAATAGATATAATCGATATAGGTATAAAATATAGACATAGGAGATAAATCTATAAAATATTAACATAATAGATATAATAGATATAAGTATAAAATATAGACATCATAGATATAATAGATACAGGTATAAAATGTAGACATGAAAGATATAATAGATATAGGTGTAAAATATAGACATAATAGATATAATAGATATAGGTTTAAAATATAGACAATACATGTAGAGATAAAAAATATAGAAAATAGATATAATAGATAAAAGCATCAAAAATAAACATAATAGATATAGGTATAAAATATAGACTTAATAGGTACCATAGATATAGGAATAAAATATGGAAATAATAGATATAGGTAACAAATATAGATATAACAGATATAATAGATATAGGTATAAAATATGGATATAATATATATAATAGATATAGGTATAAAATATGGATATAATAGACGCAGATATTGGTATAAAATATAGATATAAAAGATAAAATGGAAATAGGTATAAAATATAGATATAATACATATAGGTATAAAATATAGTTATAATAGGTATTGTAGATATAGTTATAAAATATAGATATAATAGCTATAATACACAAAGGTATAAACAACAGATATAAAAGATATATGTTTAAAATATAGATATAGTGGATATAATAGATGTAGGTATAAAATATAGACCAAATAGGTATAATAGTTTATAGTTTTAAAATATAGACATAATAGATATAATAGATACGGGTATATAAATATAGATATAAGAGATATATGTATAGAATACAGACAAAATAGATATAATAGATAAAGGTATAAAATCTAGACATAAAAGATATAATGGATATAGACATAATAGATATAATGGTTATAGGTATAAAATACAGACATAATAGATATATTAGATATAGGTATACAATATAGACATAATAGATATAATCGACAGTTATAAAATCTAGACGTCATAGATATAATAGATATAGGCATAAAATATAGACGTAATAGATATAGGTATAAAATACAGAAATAATAGATATAATACATAAAGTTGTAAAATGTAGACATTATAGAATAGGTATAAAATATAGTAATAATAGATATAGGTATAAATATAGATATAATATATATAATAGATCTAGTATAAATAAAGACATCATAGATATAGGTATTAAAATATAGACATAATGGACTATACCTATAAAATATAGACATAACAGTTATAACAGATATAGGTATAAAATATAGACATACTAGATACAATAAATATAGGTATAAATATAGCCATAGGAGATATAATAGATATAGGTATAAAATATAGACATAATGGATATACGTATAAAATAAGACATAATAGATATAATAGATATAGGTATAATATATAGACATAATATATATAAAAGATATACGTATAAAAATATAGACATAATAGATATAATAGATATAGGTATAAAATAAAGACAGAATAGATATAGGTATAAATTATAGACATAATAGATATAATAGATATAGGAATAAAATATAGATAAAATACATATAGGTATAAATATAGATTTAATTGATATAGGTATAAAATATAGATATAATAGATATCATAGATACAGTATAAAATATAGATAATATAGACATAGCTACAAAATATAGATATATATATAATAAATATACGTATAAAATATAGAAAATATAGTTATAATAGGAATAGGTGTAAAATATAGATACAATAGATATAATAGATATAGGTATAAAATATAGACACAATTGATATAATAGATAAAGGTATAAAATATAGACATCAAAGATATAATAGAGATATAAATATAGACATAATAGATATAATTGATAGAATTATAAAATATACCCATATTAGATATAATAAAGTTATAAAATATGGACATAAAAGATATAATATATAAAGGTATAAAATATAGATATAATAGATATAGTTAGATATAGGTATAAAATATAGACATAAAAGATATAATAAAAATAGGTTATAAAATAGACATAATAGATATACTAGATAGAGGTATGAAATATAGGACATAGTAGATACAGGTATAAATATAGACATAAGAGATATAGGTATAAAATATAGACATAAAGATATAATAGATATAGGTATAAAATAAAAACATAATAGATATAAATAGATATAGACATAATAGATATGATAGACATGGAATCAAATATAGACATAATAGATATAACAGATATAGTTAAAATACAGATATAAATGATATAATACATATAGGTATAAATACAGATATAACAGATATACATATAGGTATAAAATATAGGTATAAAGATAAATAAATATGGGTGTGTAAAATATAGATATAATTGATATAGGAATAAATATAGATATAATAGATATAATAGATATAATAGATATAGGTATAAAATATACACATAATTGTACATAGTCGATATAGGTATAAAATACAGACATAAAGATATAATAGATATAGGTTTAAAATATACACAGATTAAATATAATAGATATAGGTGTAAAAATATAGACATAATAGATATAGATATAAAATACAGACATAATATATATAATGCATATAGATATAAAATATAAACATAATACATCGTTATAAAATATAGACATAATAGATATAATAGATATAGGTACAAAATATAGACATAATAGATATAATAGATATAGGTATAAAATATAGACATAATAGATATAGATATAAAAATATAGACAAAATAGATTGACAAAAATACCTCTAATATATCTATTATGCCTGTATTTCATACCTATATCTATTATATCTATTATGTCTATATTTTATAACTGTATCCATTATGTCTATTATGTCTATATTTATACCTATATATATTATATCTATTATGTGTATATGGTATACCTATATCTGTTAAGTCTATATTTTATACCTCTATTTGTTATATCTATTATGTCTATATTTTATACCTATATCTATTAAATCTATTATGTCTATATTTTATATCTATATCTATTATGTCTATATTTAATAACTATATCTATTATAGCTATTATGTCTATATTTATACCTATATCAATTATATCTATATTTTATACCTGTATCTATTATATCTATTATGTGTATATTTATACCTGTATCTATTACATCTGTATTTTATACCTCTAGCTATTATATCTATATTTTATACCTATATATATTATATCTATTATACGGTATTTTATACGTATATCTATTATATCTAATATGTCTGTATTTTATACCTGTAATGTATTATATCTATTATGTCTATATTTTATACCTATATCGATTATAATTATTATATCTATATTTCATATCTATATCTATTATATCTTATTATGTCTATATTTTATACATAGATCTATTATGAATATATTTTTTACCCATATCTATTATATCTATTATGGTCTATATTTATACCTATATCTATTATATCTATTTTTTACCTATATCCTTATATCTATTATATCTATATTTTATACATATATCTATCATATCTATTATGTCTATATTTTATGCCTATATATATATATCTATATATTATTCTTATATCTATTATAACCAAATTATACCTACATCATTATATCTATATTTTATTCCTATATCTATTATATCATTATATTAATATATTATAATTATATCTATTATATCTATATTTCATACCTATATCTATTATATGTATTGTATATATTTTATACCTGTATCTATTATATCTTTTTTTATACATATATCTATTATATCTATTATATCTATATTTTATACCTATATCTATTAATCTATATTTTTTACCTGTATTTATTATATCTATTATGTCTATATATTATACCTATATCTATAATATCCATTATGTCTATATTTTATACCAGTATCTATTATATCTATTATGTGTATCCTTCATACCTATATCTATTATGTTTATTCTGTCTACATTTTTATACCTATATGTATTATATCTATTATAATCTATATTTTATACCTATATCGATTATATCTATTATTTCTATGTTTTATACCTATATCTATTATATCTATTATGTCTACATTTTATACCTACATGTATTATAATATTATGTCTGTATTTTATCCCTATATCTATTATGTCTATATTTTATACCTATATCTATTATAACTGTATATTATACCGAAATCTAGTATATGTATCATGTCTACATTTTATACCTACATCGATAACATCTGTATTTTTTCTATATCTATTATATTTATTATTTCTATATTTTATACCTATATCTATTATGTCTATATTTTATACCTATATGTATTATGTCTTTTATGTCTATATTTTATAAGTACATCTATTGTATCTATTATGTCTATATTTTATACCTATATCTATTATAACTATTATGTCTATATTTTATAACTACATATCTTACATCTATTATGTCTGTAATTTAATACGTATATCTATTATGTCTATATTTTCTACCTATATCTATTATGTCTATATTTTATACCTGTATCTATTATATCTACTATGTCTATATTTATAACTATATCTCATATCTATTATGTATATATTTTATACCTATATCTATTATATCTAATATGTGTATATTTTTTATCTAAATCTATTATATCTATTATGTCGATATTGTGTACCTATATCTATTTTGTCTATATTTTATATCTATAACTATTGTATCTATTATGTCTATATTTTATACGTATATCTATTATATCTGTTATGTCTATATTTTATATCTATATCTATTATATCTATTATGTCTATAATTTATACCTATATCTATTATATCTATTATGTCTATATTGTATACCTATATCCATTATATCTATTAGGTCTGTATTTTATACCTATATCTATTCTACCTATTATGTCTATAATTTATATATATATATTGTATCTATGATGTCTATATTTATAACCTACATCTATTGTATCTATCATGTCTTATATCTTATCCATATATCTATTATATCTATTACGTCTAATTTCATACCTATATCTATTATGTCTATCCTTTATACCTGTATCTATTATGTCTATATTTTATACCTGTATCGATTATATGTATTATGTGTATATTTTATACCGATATCTATTACTCTCTTATGGCTATATTTTATAACTATATCTATTATATCTATATGTTTATATTTTATAACCATATCTATTTTGTCTATATTTTACCTATATCTATTATATCTATTATGTCTATATTTTAATACCTATATCTCTTATATCTATTATGTCCACATTTTATATCTTTATCTATTTTAGCTCTTATAGGTATATTTTATAACTCTATCAGTTATATCTATTATGCCTATATTTTATACCTACATCTACTATATCTATTATGTCTATATTTTATACCTATATCTATTATATCTATTATGTCTATATTTTATACATATATCTACTAAGTCTGTCTATATTTTATACCTATATTTATTATGTCTAATATGTGGATATTTTATATCTAAATCTATTATATCTATTATGTCGATATTGTGTACCTATGTCTATTTTGTCTATATTTTATATCTATATCTATTGTATCTATTATGTCTATATTTTATACGTATATGTATTAGATCTGTTATGTCTGTATTTTATATCTATATCTATTATATCTATTATGTCTATATTTTATACCTATATCTATTATATCTATTATGTCTATATTTAATACCTGTATCTATTATATCTATTATGTCTATATTTTATACCGTGTATCTAGTATATCTGACTATATCTAATTTTATACCTATATAAAATAACTATTTTTTATACCTATATCTATTGTATCTCTATTTACACCTATATCTATTATATCTATTATATTTATTTTTTATAATTATATCTATGATATCTATATTTTCTTCCAGTATCTATTATAGCTATTATATCTATATTTTATACCTATATCTATTATATCTATATTTTATACCCACCATCTATTATATCCATTATATCTATATTTATACCTATATCTATTATATCTGTATTTTATACCTGGATTTATTATATCTATTATGTCTATATTTTATACCTATATCTATTATATCTATTATGTCTCTATTTTATAACTATATGTATTGTATCTGTTATGTCTGTATTTTATACCTACATCTATTATTTCCATTAGATCTGATTTTATACCTATATCTATTGTATCTATATTTTATACCTATATGTATTATATCAATTATAGCCATATTTTATACCTATATCTATTATATCTATAATTTATACCTATATCTATTATATGTTTATATCTATATTTTATACCTATATCCATATCTATTATATCTATATTTTATACCTACATCTATTATATCTCTTATATCTATATTTTAACTATATCTGTTATATCTATTATGTCTATATTTGATTTCAATATCTATTATATCTATTATGTCTATATTTTACACCTATATCTATTATGTCTATATTCTATACCTCTATCTATTATGTCTATTTTTTATGCCTATATCTATTATATCTATTATGTCTGTATTATTTACCTATATGTATTATGTCTATATTTTATACCTATATCTGTTATATCTGTCTATAATTTATACCTATATCTATTATATCTACTATGTCTATATTTTATACCTATATCTCTTATGTCTGTATTTTTAACCTATATCTATGATAACTATTATGTCTATATTTTAGAACTATATCTGTAATATCTATTATGTCCATATTTTATTCGTATATCTATTATAACTATTATGTCTATATCTTGTACCTTTATCTATTATATCTATTATGTGTATATTTTATACGTATATCTATTATATCAATTATGTCTATATTTTATACAGATATCTATTATATTCTGTCTACTTTTTGTACCTATGTCTATTATATCTGTTATGTCTATATTTTATACTTATATTTATTATATCTATTATATCTATATTTTATACCTATATCTATTATATCTATTATGTCTATATTTCATACCTATACCTATTATGTCTGTGTTTTATACCTATATCTATTATGTCTATATTTTATGCCTATATCTATTATATCCATATTTTATACCTATATCTATTATGTCTATCTTTATACCTATATCTATTATGTCTATATTTTATACCTGTATCGATTTTATTTATTATGTGTTTGTTTTATACCTATATCTATTATATCTCTTATGGCTATATTTTATACCTATATCTATCATATCTATTATGTTTATATTTTATACCAATATCTATTATGTCTATATTTTTTACCTATATCTATTATATCTATTATGTCTATATTTTATACCTATATCTCTTATATCTATTATGTCCATATTTTATACCTTTATCTATTATAGCTATTATAGGTATATTTTAAAACTCTATCAGTTATATCTATTATACCTATATTTTACACCTACATCGATTATAGCTATTATTTCTGTATTTTATACCTATAACTATTATATCTATTGTGTCTATATTTTATACCTATATGTATTAAGTCTCTCTATATTTTATACCTATATTTATTATGTCTATTATGTGTATATTTTATAACCTAAATCTATTATATCTATTATGGCGATATTGTGTACCTATATCTATTTTGTCTATATTTTATATCTACATCTATTGTATCTATTATGTCTATATGTTTATACGTATATCTTTTAGATCTGTTATGTCCTATTTTATATCTATATCTATTATATCTATTATGTCTATATTTTATACGTATATCTATTATATCTGTTATGTCTATATTTATATCTATATCTATTATATCTATTATGTCTCTATTTTATTACCATATCTATTATATTTATGTCTATATTTAATAACTATATGTATAATCTACTACGTCTATATTTTATATCTCCATCTATTATAACTATTATGTCTGTATTTTATGCCTATATCAATTAAATCTATTATGACCTAATTTTTTACCTGTGTATTATCTATATATTTTAAACCTATATCTATTATATCTATTATGTCTATATTTTATAACCATAACTATTATATCTATATTGTACACCTATATCTATTATAGTTATTATATCTATATTTTATATCTATATCTATTATATCTATATTTTATACCTATATCCATCATATCTATTTTCTATATTTTATACTTATATAGTATATCTTTATATCTATAATATCTATTATATCTATAATATCTATATTTTATATCTATATCTATTGTATCTATATTTTATACCTATATGTATTTTATATTATGTTTATACTTTATACCTGTATTTATTGTATCTATTATGTCTATTTTTTATACCTATATCTATTATAACTATTATGTATATATTTTATACCTGTATCTCTTATGTCTATAGTTTATACCTCTATCTATATCTATTATGTCTTATTTCATACTATGTATTATATCGATTATGTCTATATTTTATACCTATAGCTATTATGTCTACATTTTATACGTATATCTATTATTTATAGGGTCTATATTTTATACCTACATCTATTTTTTCTGTCTTGCATACCTATATCTATTATATCTATTACGTCTATATTTTATACTTATATCTATTATATCTATTATGTGTACATTTTATTCCTATATCTATTATATCTATTATGTCTATATTTTACCTATACCTATTAAATATATTATGTCTATATTTTATATCTATATCTATTATGTCTATCTTTTATACCTATATCTATTATAACACTAGGTGTATATTTTACACGTATATCCATTATGTCTATATTTCATACCTATATCTATTATCTCTTATGTCTATATTTTATACCTATATCTATTATATCTAAATTTTATATCTCTATGTGTTATATCTATTATGTCTATATTTTATACCTATATCTATTATATCTGTGATGTCTCTAATTTTAACCTATATCTATCATATCTATTATGTCTATATTTTATACCTATATATTATCTATTTGGTCTATATTTTATACCTATATCTATTATGTCTATATTTGGTACCTATAATTATTATGTCTATATTATACAACTATATCAATTATGTCTATGTTTAATAACTCTATGTATTATATCTATTATGTCTATATTTTATACCTATATCTATTATGTCTGTATTTTATATCTGTATCTATTATATCTATTATCTATATTTTATACCGATATCTATTGTATCTATATTTTATATGTATATCTATTATCTATTATATCTATATTTTATACCTATATCTATTATATCTATATTTTATACCTCTATGTGTTATATCTATTATGTCTATATTTTATACCTATATCTATTATATCTGTGATGTCTATATTGCATACCTACATCTATCATATCTATTATGTCTGTATTGTATGCCTCTATCTATTATGTTTATATTTTATACTTATATCTATTACATCTATATTTTATAACTGTATCTATTATAACTATTATATCTGTATTTTATACCTATATCTATTGTATGTATATTTTATACCTATATCCATTATATCTATTATATCTATATTTCGTACCTATATCTATTATATCTATATTTTATGCCAATATCTATTATATCTATTATGTCTATCTATTACATCTATTATATCTATATGTTATACCTATATCTATTATATCTATATTTTATACCTGTATCTATTATATCTATTATGTCTACGTTTTATACCTATATCTATTATATCTATTATGTCTATATTTCATACCTATATCTATTATATGTATTATGTCTATATTTTATACCTATATCTATCATATCTATCATGTCTGTATTTTATACCTATATCTATATATCTATATTTGATACCTATATCCATTATATCTACTATATCTATATTTTTACATATATCTATCATATCTATTATGTTTATATTTTATGTCTATATCTATTTTATCTATTATATCTATATTTTATACTTATATATTTATAACCATATTTTATAACTATATCCATGATATCTTTTTTTTCCCTGTATCTATTATATCTATTATATTTATATTTTATAATTATATTATTATATCTATATTTTATACCTATATCTACTATACTGTTGTCTACATTTTATACCTGTATCTATTATGTCTATTTTTTATACATATATCTATTATCTATATTTTATACCTATATCTATTATATCTATATTTTGTACCTGTATCCATTATATCAATTATGTCTATATTTTATACCTATATCTATTATATCTATTATGTCTATATTTTATCCGTATGTCCGTGATATCTATTATGTCTATATTTTATACCTCTATCTATTATATCTATTATATTTATGTTTTATAATTATATCTATTATATCTGTATTTTATACCTGTATCTATTATATCTATATTTTATATCTATATCTATTATATTTATTTTTATCCGTATTTCTATTATATCTATTATGTCTATATTTAATACCGATGTCTATTATATCTATTCTGTCTATATTTTTTATCTATATCTACTATATCTATTATGTCTGTATTTTAAACCTATACCTATTGTGTCTATATTTTATCCCTGTATCTATTATAACTATTATCTCTGTATTGTATAACTATATCTATTGTATATATTCTGTCTATATTTTATACCTATATCTATTATGTCTATGTTTTATACCTATATCTTTTATATCTATTATGCATATATTTTTTACCTATATCTATTATGTCTATATTTTATACCCATATATATTATATATTATGTCTATGTTTTATACCTATATCTATTACATCTCTTACGTCTATATTTTATACCTATATCTATTATATCAATTATCTATATTTTATACCTGTATGTATTACGTCTATATTTTATACCTCTATCTATTATATCTATTATGTCTATATTTTATACCTACATCTATTATATCTATTATGTCTGTATTTTATACCTTTATCTATTATATCTATTATGTCTATATTTCTTTCTATTATATCTATTATGTCTATATTTTATAACTCTATCAATTATATCTATTATGTCTGTATTTTATACCGTTTCTATTATATCGATTATGCCTATATTTTATACCTATATCTATTATATCTATTTTGTCTATATTTTATACCTATGCCTATTATATCTATACTGTCCATATTTTTTACCTATATCTATTATATCTATTATGTCTATATTTTACACCTATATCTATCATATATATATGTCTATATTTTATACCTGTATCTACTATATCTATATTTTATACATATCTCTATTATGTCTACATTTTATGCCTATATCTAT
>NW_022144142.1:0-8970 GCF_007565055.1 Rhinopithecus roxellana
TATTTTATACCTATATGTATTATAACTATTATGTCTATATTTTATTACTCTATCTCTTATATCTATTAATGTCTATATTTTATACCTATATCTATTATTATTATGTCTATATATTTATACCTATATCTATTATATATATGAAGTCTATATTTTATACTTATATATATTATCTATCATGTCTATTTTTTACCTATATCTATTATAACTATTATGTCTATTTTTATAACTATATCTCTTATATCTGTTATGTATATATTTATACCTATAACTATTATGTGTATATTTTAAACCTCTATCTATTCTATCTATTATATCTATATTTTCTATCTATATCTATTATGTCTATATTTTATACCTATATCTATGATATCTATTATGTTCATATTTTATACCTATACCTATTATGTCTACATTTATACCTCTATCTATAATATCTACTATGTCTTATTTTCTACGTTTATCTATTATATCTATTATGTCTATATTTTATTATATATGCCTATTATATCTATTATGTCTATATTTTATACCTATTATTATATCTATTATGTCTACATTTAATACATCTATATATTATATCTATTATGTCTATTTTATACCTATATATTAAGTCTATTATGTGTATATTTTATACCCATATCTATTATGTCTATTTTTATATCTTATCTTTTATATCTACTATATCTACATTTATTCGTATATGTATTATATATATTATGTCTATTTTTATACCTACAATCTATTCTACCTTTATGTTTATATTTTATACGTATATCTATTATATCTATATTTTATACCTGTATCTATTATATGTATTATGTCTATATTTTATACCTATATCTATTATACTTATAATGTCTGTATTTTATACCTATAAATAGTATATCTATTATGTCTGTATATTATACCTATTTCTATTATATCCATTATAACTATATTTTATTCCTGTATCTATATATTTCTATATTTTAAACCTCTATTTATTATATCTATTATCTCTATATTTTATACCTGTATCTATAATATCTATTATGTCTATATTTTATACCTATACTATTATATCTATATGTCTATATTTTAACTATATCTTTATATCTATTATGTCTATATTTCATACCAATATTTATTATATCTATTATGTCTATATCTATTGTATCTATCATGTCTATATTTTTTACCTATATCTATTATATCTATTATTTCTATGTTTTATACCTATATCTATTATATCTATTATGTCCATATTTATATCTATGTCTGTTATAACTTATGTCTATTTTATAACTATATCTGTTATATCTATTCTGTCTATATTTTATACCTATGTCTATATGTCTATATTTCATACCTAGTCTATTTATATCTATTATGTCTATTTTATGCCTAAATGTATTACATCTATTATGTATATATTTCATAACTATATCTATTATATCTATTATATTTATATTTTATAATTATGTCTATTATATCTATATTTTATATCTGTATCTATTATAACTATTATATCTATATTTTATATCTGTATCTTTTATGTCTCTATTTTGTACGTATGCCTATTATATATATTATGTCTACATTTATACATTTTCTATTATGTCTATAATGTCTATATTTTATACCTATACTTATTATATGTATTATGTCTACATTTTATACATCTATGTATTGTATCTTATGTCTATATTTTATACCTATATCTATTATATCTATTATTCTATATTTTATACCTATCTCTATTATGTCTATATTTTATACCTATATCTATTATATCTATTATGTCTGTAGTTTACACCTATATCTATTATTTATTATGTCTGTATTTTATACCTATACCTATTATGTCTAGATTTTATACCTATATCTATTATGACTATTATCTCTATATTGTATAACTATATTTGCTTTATCTATTCTGTCTATATTTTATAACTATATCTATTATGTATATATTTTATACCTATATCTATTATATCTATTAGGTGTATATTATACCTATATCTATTATAACTATTATGTATATTTTATACCTATATCTATTATATCTATTATGTCTATATTTTATACCTATATCTATAATGTCTATTTTTTATACCTATATCTATTAATCAATTATATCCATATTTTATACCTATATCTAATATATCTATATTGATACCTATATCTATTATATCTTTATATCTAATTTTATACCTATATCTATATCTATTATATCTATATTTTATACGTATATCTATTTTAATCTATTATATCTATGTTTTAACTATAGCTGTTATATCTATTATGTCTATATTTGATTCCAATATCTATTATCTATTATATATATATTATATCTATTATGTCTATATTTTATACCTATATCTATTATATCTATTATGTCTATATTTTATACCTATGTCTATTATATCTATTATGTCTATATTTTATACCTATATCTCTTATGTCTGTATTTTATACCTATATCTATTATAACGATTATGTCTATATTTTAGAAGTATATCTGTTATATCTATTCTGTCTCTATTTTACACCGATATCTATTATGTCTATATTTCAAACCTATATCTATTATATCTATTATGTCTATATTTTATACCTATATCTATTATATCCATTTTGTCTATATTTTATGCCTATATCTATTATATCCACTATATCTATATTTTATACGTATATCTATTATATCTATTATGTCTATATTTATTCCTTTATCTATTATATTTATTATGTGTATATTTTATACGTATATTATTATATCAATTATGTCTATATTTTATACCGATATCTATTATATTTATTCTGTCTGCATATTGTACCTATGTCTATTATATGTATTATGACTATATTTTATACCTATATCTATTATATCTATTGTATCTGTATTTTATACCTATATCTATTATATCTATATGTCCATATTTTATACCTCTATCTATGATATCTATTATGTCCATATTTATACTATACCTATAATGTCTATATTATATTTTATATCTATTATATCTACTATGTCTATATTTCATTCGTATATGTATTATATATATTACATCTATATTTTATAACTATATCTATTATAACCATATTTTATACCTATATACATTACATCTAGTTTTTTTACCTATATCAAATATATCTATTATATTTATATTTTTTAAATTATATCTATTATATCTATATTTTATACCTGTATCCATTATATCTATTGTCTATGTTTTATACCGGTATCTACTATATCTATTTTTTATAAGGATATCTATTCTATCTATATTTTATATTATATATATTCTATCTATATTTTATACCTGTATCTATTATATCGATTATGTGTATGTTTTATACCTATATCTATTATATCTATTTTGTCTATATTTTGTACCTATATCTATTATATCTATTATGTTTATATTTTATACCTATATCTATTATGTCTATATTTTATACCTATATCTATTATATCTATTATGTCTATATTCTATACCTACATCTATTAAATCTATAATGTCTATATTTTATACCTATAACTATTATGTCTGTATTTCATACCAATATCTATTTTATCTATTATGTCTATATTTTATACCTGTATCTATTATATCTTTTATGTCTATATTTTATCCCTCTATCTATTATATCTACTATGTCAATATTTTATAACTCTATCTATTATATCTATTATGTCTACATTTTATACCTCCATTATATCAATTATGCCTATATTTTATACCTATATCTATTATATCTATTGTGTCTATATTTTATATCTATATCTATTATTTCTATTATGTCTATATTTTATACCTATATACATTAAATCCATTATGTCTACATTGTATACCTATATCTATTATATCTATTGTCTATATTTTATACCTGTATCTATTATATCTATTTTTTATACTTATATCTATTATTTCTATTATATCGATATTTTATACCTATATCTATTTATCTATATTTTATACCCCATCTATTATATCTTTTAAGTCAATATTTTATACCGATATCTATTATATCTATTATGTCTATATTTTATACCTATGTCTATACATCTATTTTGTCTATTTTATAACCATATATATATCTATTATGCTGTATTTCATAGCTATATCTATTATATCTATGATGTCTATATTTTATACCTATATCTATTATGTCTGTTTTATACCTTTATCGATACATCTTTATGGTTATATTTTATACCTATATTTATTGTATCAATTACGTATATTTTTTATACGTATATCTATAATGTCTGTTATTTTATAGCTATATCTATTATGACTTTAATTTATACATATATCTATTATATCTATTTTGTCTATATTTTATAACTGTATCTATGATATCTATTATTTCTACATTTTATACCTATATCTATAATGTCTATATTTTATACCTGTATCTTTTGTATCTATTATGTCTATATTTTATAATTATATCTATTATTATCTATATTTTTTACCTATATCTATTATATCTATTATTTCTAAATATTGTACCAATATCTATTATGGTCTTACATTTTTATACCTATATCTATTATACTGTTATGTCTGTCTTTTATAACTATATCTGGTATAGCTATTATGTCTATATTTTTATACCTATATCTATTATATCTATATTTTATAATTAGTAATCCATTATAACCATATTTTTACCTACATTCATTATATCTATGTTTTTTTACCTAGATCAATTGATATTTATTATATTTATATTTTTTATTTATATCTATTATATATATATTTCATACCTATATTCTATTATATCTAATGTCTATATTTTATACCTGTGTCTATTATATCTATTTTTTTATAACTATGTCTATTATGTCTATATTTTATACTTATAACTATTGTATCTATATTTATAACTGTATCTATTATATCTACTATGTCTATATTTTATACCTATATCCAATTCTGTCTATATTTGATACCTATATCTATTATGTCTTAATTTATATCTGTATCTATTATGTATATATTTTATACCTATATCTATTATATCTATTATGTCTATATTTTATACTATATTTATCATATGTATTATGTCTATATTTTATACCTATATATATTATATCTATGATGTCTGTGTTTTATACCTATATCTATTATATCTCCTTATGTCTATATTTTATACCTGTATCTATTATATCTTTTATGTCTATATTTATCCCTCTATATATTATATCTAGTATGTCTATATTTTATAACTCTATCTATTATATCTATTATGTCTAAATTTTATACCTCGATTATATCAATTATGCCATATATTTATACCTATATCTATTATATCTATTATGTCTATATTTTATATCTATATCTATTTATGTCTATTATGTCTATATTTTATACCTATATACATTAAATCCATTACTGTCTACATTGTATACCTATATCTATTAACTCTATATTTATACATATATTTATTATATCTAATATGTCTATATTTTATACCTATATCAATTATGTCTATAGTTTTTACCTATATCTATTATGTCCTATATTTTATACCTATATCAGTTATGTCTATATTTAATAACTATATCTATTGTATGTTTTATGTCTATATTTTATACCTATATCTATTATATCTATATTTTACACCTGTATCTATTATATCTATTATGCCTATATTTTATGCCTGTATCAATTATGTCTATTTTTACCTATATCTATTATATCTATTATGTCTATTTTATACCTATATCTATTATGTTTATTTAGTCTACATTGTATACCTATAAACTATTATATCTATTATGTCTATTTTTTTATAACGATATCTATTATGCCTATTATGTCTATAGTTTATACCTCTATTATATCTATTATATCTATATTTTATACTTATATCTCTTATATCTATTATGTTTATATTTTATTCCCTATATCTATAATTGTCTGTATGTTTATACCTATATCTATTATATCTATATTTTTATACCTATATCTATTAACTATATTTTATGCCTATATTTCTTATATCTATATTTAGTAGCTATATCTATTATATCAATGAGATATATATTGTATAATTATATCAATAGATATAACTATATCTATTGTATGTTTTATGTCTATATTTTATACCTTTATCCATTATATCTATTATGTCTATATTTTATACCTATATCTATTATGTCTATTATGTCTATATTTTATACCTATGTCTATTATATCTATTATGTCTATATTTTATACCTATAACCATCAAATCTATTATGTCTATATTTTATACCTATATCTATTATATCTGTCTATATTTTATACCTATATCTATTGTATGTATTATGTCGATATTTTGTACCTATATCTATTATATCTATTATGTCAATACTTTATTCCTATATCTATTATGTCTATATTTTATACCTTTATCGATTATATGTGTTATGTCTATATTTTATACCTATATTTATTGTATCTCTTATGTCGATATTTTATACCTATATCTCGTATATCTATTATTTTTATATTTTATACATACATCTATTCTGTCGATATTTTATACCCACATCTATTATATCTATTATGTTTATATTTTATACCCATATCTATTATGTCTATATTTGATACCTATATCCATTATATCTATATCTATATTTATACCTATATCTATTATATCTATATTTATACCTATATATATATCTATTATATCTATATTTTATATCTATGTATATTAGGTCTGTATTTTATAGCTATATTTAATATATCTGTTATGTCTATATTTTACACCTATATTTATTATGTCTATTTTAAACCTATATCTATTATGTCTTTATTTTATACCTATATCTATTATATATATTATATCTATATTTTATACCTATATCTATTATGTCTATTTTATACCTATATCTATTATATCTATTATGTCTATATTTTATACCTATATCTATAATATCTATTATGTCTGTAATTTATACCTATATCTATTATGTCTATATTTTATACCAATATGCATTGTATCTATTATGTCTAATTTTTATATCGTTATCTATTATATCTATTATGTCTATATTTTATACCCATATCTATTATATCTGTTATGTCTATATTTCATAGCTATATTTATTATATCCACTATATTTATAATTTATACCTATATGTATTACATCTATATTTGATACCTATATCCATTATATCCATTATATCTATAGTTTATACCTATATCTATTATGTCTATATTTTATACCGATATCTATTTTATCCATTATATCTAAAATTTATGCCTATATCGATTATAAACTACATTTTATACCTATATCATTATATCTATATTTGTACCTATATCTATTATATCTACTGTCTATATTTTATACCTGTATCTATTATATCTATTTTTTATACATATATCTATTACATCTATTATATCTATATTTTATACCTGTATATATATATCTATTAGGTCTATATTTTATACCTATATCTATTATATCTATTAAGTCTATATTTTATAGCTATATCTATTATATTTTATGTCTATATTTTGTACCTATATATATTATATCTATGATTTCTATATTTTATACCTATATATATTACATCTATATTTTATTCCCATAGTTATTATATCCATTATGTCTATATTGTATACCTATACATATTATGTCTATATTTCTTCCTATATCTATTATGTCTATATTTTATACCTATATCTTTTATATCTATTATGGCTATATATTATACCTATATCTATTATGTCTCTATTTTTATACCTATATCTGTTATATCTATTATGTCTATATTTTAAACCAATATCTATTATATCTATTATGTCTATATTATACACCTGCATCTATTGTATCTATTATGTCAATATCCTACACCTATATCTATTATATCTATTATGTCTATATTTTATACGTATATCTACTATATCTATTATGTCTATATTTTATACCTCTATCTATTATATCTATTATATCTCTTTTTTATACCTATATCTATTATAACTATTTTCATAGCTATATTTATTATATCTATATTTCACGCTATATCCATTATATCTATTATGTTTATATTTTATAATTATGTCTATTATATCCATATATTACTTATATCTATTATATCTAAATTTTATGCCTATATCACTTATATCTATATTTATACGTATACCTATTATATCTATTTATCTATATTTTATACCTATATATATTATTTCTATATTTAATACTTTATCTATTATATCTATTATGTCTATATTTTATATCGTTATCTATTATATCTATTATGTCTTTATTTTATACCTATATCTATTATAATTGTTATATCTATATTTTACATGTTTATCTATTATGTCTATATATTACACCTATATGTATAACGTCTGTATTTTATACCTATATCTACTAGTGTTTATTTTATACCTATATCTATTATATATATTATATCTATATTTTATACCTATAACTATTATTTCTATATTTTATACCTATATCTATTATGTCTATATTTTATACCTATATCGATTATATCGATTATGCCTATATTTTATACCTATATCTATTATGTCTATATTTTATACCAACATCTATATATCTATTATGTCTATATTTTATACCTATATTTATCATATGTATTATGATTATATTTTATACCCATATATATTATATCTATTATGTCTATATTTACACCTCTATTATATCTATAATCTATATTTTATACCTATATCTATTATAACTATATTTTTTTACCTATGTTTCTATATCTATATTCTAATACCTATATTATTATATCAATTAGATTTTTATATTTTATAATTATGTCTATTACATCTATATTTTACATCTATATCTATTATTTCTATTATATCTATTATTTTTAGTATATCAATTATATATATTTTATACGTCTATATCTATTATATCTACCTATTATATATATATATTTTATACCTATATATCTATTATATCTTATATTGTCTATACTTTATCTATTATTATATCTATTTATGTCT
>NW_022144143.1:0-17924 GCF_007565055.1 Rhinopithecus roxellana
TATTTTGACTATATTGTATACCTACATTTATTATATCTAGTATGTGTATATTTTATATCTATATCTCTTATATCTATTATGTCTATATTTTATACCTATATCTATTATATCTATTATGACTATATTTTATACCTATATCTACTATATCTATTATGTCTATATTTTATACCTTTATATATTATAACTGTTATGTCTATATTTTATGGGAATATCTATTTTGTCTATATTTTATACATATATATATTATGTCTGTATTTTATACCTGTATCAATTATGTCTTTATTTTATACCTATATCTATTATATCTATTATGTCTATACTTTATAACTGTATCTATTATATCTATTACGTGTATATTTTATACTTATATCTATAATGTCTATATTTTATACCTATATCTATTATGTCTATCATGTGTACATTTTATACCTATGTCTATTATATCTATTATGTCTATGTTTTATACTTATATATATTATATCTATTATGTCTATATTTTATACCTGTATCTATTATAACTATTATGTCTATATTTTATGACTCTATCTCTTTTATCTATTATGTATATATTTTATACCTATAACTTTTATGTCCATATTTTATACCTCTATGTATTCTATCTATTATATCTATATTTTATATCTATGTCCGTTATGTCTATATTTTATACCTATATCTAATATATCGATGATCTCTCTATTTTATACCTATATGTATTATATATTTTATGTCTATATTTTATCCCTATATCTATTACATCTATTAAGTCTACATTTTATACCTATATCTATTATATCACTTATGTGCATATTTTATACCTATATCTATTATAACTATTATGGCTGTATTCTTTACCTATATCTATTCTGTCTATATTTTATACCTATATATATTATATCTATTATGTCTATATTTGATACGTATATCTATATTATATATTATGTCTATATTTTATACCTATATCTATTATACCTATTATGTCTATATTTTCTACCTATATCTATTATATCTATTATGTCTACATTTTATACCTATATCTATTATATCTATATGTCTATATTTCATACGTATATCTATCATATCTATTATGTCTATATTTTATAACTATATCTATTATATCTCTTATGTCTATATTTTATACCTATATTTAATATATCTATTACGTCTATATTTTTTACCTTTATCTATTATATCTATAATGTCTATATTTTATACCTACTAATATTTTATCTATTATGTCTATATTTTATTCCTATATCTATCTATTATGTCTATATTTTATACCTTTATCTACTATATCTATTATATGTATTTTTTATACCTATATCTATTATATCTTTATTTTATACTTATATCGATATCTGTTGTGTCTATATTTCATATCTACATCTGTTATATCTATATTTTATACCTAAATCTATTATATCCATTATATCTATATTTTATACCTATATCTATATCTATTATATCTATGTTTTATATCTATATCTATTATATGCATTATATCTATATTTTATAACAATATCTATTATATCTATTATATCTATATTTTATACCTTTATCTATTATATCTACTATGTACCTATCTTATACCTTTATCTATTATATCTATAATGTGTATATTTTATACCTATATCTATTATATCAATTTTGTCTATCTATTATCTATTATATCTATATTTTGTACCTATATCTATTATGTCTTTATTTTATACATGTATCTATTATATCTATTATGACTATATTTTATTCCTATATCTATTATATCTATTATATCTATATTTTATACCTAAATCTATTATATCTATTATATCTATATTTTATACCTATATCTATTATATCTATATTTTATACGTATATCTATTATATCTACTATATCGATATTTTACATGTATATCTATTATATCTATTATGTCTACCTATTTTATCTATTATATCTATATTTTATACGTATATCTATTATATCTACTATATCGATATTTTATACCTCTCTATTATATCTATTATGTCTACCTATTATATCTATTATATCTATATTTTATACCTATATGTATTATATCTATATTTTATACCTGTATCTATTATATCTATTATGTCTATGTTTTATTCCTATATCTATTATATCTATTATTTCTATATTTTATACCTATATATATTATATCTATTATGTCTATATTTTATACCTATATCTATCATATCTATTATGTCTATATTTTATACCTATAACTATATCTATTATGTCTATATTTTATACCTATATCTATTATATCTATTATGTCTGTATTTCATAACTATATCTATTATATCTATTATGTCTATATTTTATACCCATATATATTATATCTATTATGTTTATATTTTATACCTATATCTATAATATCTATTACGTCTAAATTTTATAAATATATCTACTATATCTATTATGTGTCTCTTTTATACCGATATCTATTATGTCTATATTTTATACCTATATTTATTATATCTATTATGTGTATATTTTATAACTATATCTATTATATATATATATAATAGATATATATATATGATATATATACCTATTATATATATATATCTATTATATCTATTATGTCTATATTTTATACCTATAACTTTTATAAATATTATGTCTATATTTTATAACTATATAGTATGTGTATATTTTACACCTATATCTATTATATCTATTATGTCTATATTGTATGCCTATATCTATTTTATCCACTATATGTATATTTTATTCCTATATCTATTATATCTATGTTTGATAACTATATCCATTATATCTATTACATCTATGTTTCACATATATATCTATCATATCTGTTATGTGTACAGTATATGCCTATGTCTATTATATCTATTATATCTATATTTTATACTTCTATCTATTATAACCATATTTTATACCTTTATCCATTATATCTATATTTATTACCTAAACTATTATATCTATTATATTTATATTTTATAATTATATCTATTATATCTATATTTTATACCTATATCTATTATATCTATTGTCTATATTTTATATTTTATCTATTTATCTTTTATACATATATGTATTATTTCTATTATATCTGTATTTTATACCTATATCTATTATATCTATATTGTGTACCTGTATCTATTGTATCTATTATGTCAATATTTTATACCTATATCTATTGTATCTGTTAGGTCTATATTTTATAACTATATCTATTATATCTATTTTGTCTATATCTATTATACCTATTTTGACTATATTGTATACCTACATCTATTATATCTATTATGTCTATATTTTATACCTATATCTCTTATATCTATTATGTCTATATTTTATACCTATATCTATTATATCTACTATGACTATATTTTATACCTATATCTTCTATATCTATTATGTCTATATTTTATACCTATATATATTATGTCTGTATTTTATACCTATATCAGTTATGTCTTTATTTTATACCTATATCTATTATACCTATTATGTCTATACTTTATAACTGTATCTATTATATCTATTATGTGTATATTTTATACCTATACCTATAATGTCTATAATTTATACCTATATCTATTATATCTATTATGTCTACATTTTATACCTATATCTATTACGTCTCTATTTTATACCTATATCTATCCTGTGTATATTTTATACCTATATCTAGTGTCTCTATTATGTGTATTTTATAACTATATCTATCTATTATGTCTATATTTTATACCTATATCTATTATATCTATTGTGTCTAAATATTATACCTATATCTATTATGTCTATATTTTATGCCTATATCTATTATATCCATTATGTCTATATTTTATACCTACATCTATTATATCCGTTATTTCTATATTTTATGCCTATATCTATCATATCTATTATGTCTATATTTTATACCTATATCTATCATATCTATTATGTCTATATTTTATACCTATATCGATTATATCTATTATGTCTGTATTTCATAACTATATCTATTATATCTATTAGGTCTATATTTTATACCCATATCTATTCTATCTATTATGTCTATATTTTATACCTATATCTATTATATCTATTATGTCTAATTATTATAGCTATATCTATTATGTCTATATTTTATACCTATATCTATTATAACTATTATGTCTATATTTTATCACTATATATTATGTGTATATTTTATATCTGTATCTATTATATCTATTAAATCTATATTTTATACCTATGTCTATTATATCTCCTTTTTATACCTCTATCTATTATATCTCTTATGTCTATATTTTATGCCTATATATATTATATCTATTATGTCTATATTTCATACCTATATCTATTATATCTACTATGTCTATATTTAACACCATATCTATTTTATCTATTACGTCTATGTTTTATACCCATCTCTATTATATCTATTATGTTTATATTTTATACCTATATCTATTATATCTATGTCTATGTTTAATACCTATATCAATTTTGTCTATATTTTATACCTATATCTATAATGTCTATATTTTATACCTATGTCTACTTTATCTATTATGTCTATATTTTTTACCTATATCTATTATATCTATTATGTCTATATTTTATACCTATAACTATTAAATCTATTATGTCTATATTTTATATCTATATCTATTTTGACTATATTTTATGCATATATCTATTATAACTATTAGGTCTATATTTTATACCTATGATTGTTATATCTAATATGTCTATATTTTATAAGTATATTTATTATGTCTATATTTTATATCTATAATCTATTACATCTATTATGTATATATTTTATACCTACATCTATTGTATCTATTATGTCTATATCTTATACATATATCTGTTATATTTATTATGTCTATATTTCATAACTATACCTATTATATCTATTATGTCTATATTTTATATCTATATCTATTATATCTATTATGTCTATATCTTATACATATATCTATTATATCCATTACGTCTATATTTTATACCTATATTTATTATATCTATTGTGTCTATATTTCATACCTATATCTTTTATATCTATTTTGTCTATATTTTATACCTATTTCCATTATGTCTATATTTTAACCTATATTTATTATATCTATTATGTTTATATCTTATACCTATATCTATTATATCTATTATGTCTTTATTTTAAAGCTATACCTATTATAACTATTATGTCTATATTTCATACCTATATGTATTATAACCATTATGTCTAAATTTTGTACCTATATCTATTATGTCTATATTTTATACCTGTATCTATAATAATTGTTATGTCTATATTTGATACCTATATCTAATATATCTATTATGTCCATATTTTATACCTATTTCTATTATATCTATTATGTCTATATTTAATACCTATATCTATTATGTCTATATTTTATACGTATATCTATTATATATATTTTATCTATATTTTATATCTATAACTATTATGTCTATATTTCATACCTATATCTGTTATGTCTATATTTTATTCCTATATTTATTATATCTATTATGTCTATATTTTATCCCTATACCTATTGTATCTATTATGTCTATATTTTATACCGATATCTATTATGTCTATATTTTATACCTAAATCTATTATATCTATTATGTCGATATTGTGTACCTATATCTATTTTGTCTATATTTCATATCTATATCTATTATATCTATTATGTCTATATTTTATACCTGTATCTATTATATCTATTATGTCTATATATTATACCTATATCTATTATATCTATCATGTCTGCATTTTATTCCTATATCCATTATATCTATTATGTCTATAATTTATACCTATATCTATTATATGTATTATGTCTATATATTATACCTATATCTGTTATATATCTATTGTCAGTGTTTTATACGTATATCTATTATGTCTATATTTTATATTTATATCTATTATATCAATTATGTCTGTATTATATACCCATATCTATTATATCTACTATGTCTATATTTTATACCTATACATATTATATCTTTTATGTCTGTATTTCATACCTATATCTATTATATCTATTATGTCTATATCTTATAACTATATCTATTATATCTATTATGTCTTCATTTTCAACCAATACCTAATATATCTATTATGTCTATATTTCATAGCTATATCTATTATAACCGTTATGTCCATATTTGAACCTATATCTATTACGTCTATATTTTATACCTATATCTATTATAATTATTATGTGTATATTTGATACCTATATCTATTGTATCTATTATGTCTATATTTTATACTTTTTTCTATGATATCTATTATGTCTATATCTTATAACTATATCTTTTATATCTATTATGTCTATAATTTATACCTATATCTATTATATCTAATATGTCTATCATTTATACATATGTCTATTATATCTATTATGTCTATATTTTATACCTATATATATTATGTCTATATTTTATACCTATATCTATTATATCTATTATATCTATATTTTATACCTACATGTATTAAAACTATATTTTATACCTATGTCTATTATATCTATATTTTATACCTATATCTATTATATCTATTATGTTTATATTTATACCTATATCTATAATATCTATTATATATATATTTTATACCTATATCTATATCTCTTATATCTATATTTTATATCTATATCTATTCTACCTATTATATCTATATTTTCTACCTATATCTATTATATCTATTGTGTCTATATTTTATACCTATATGTATTATATCTATTTATCTATATTTTATACCTATATCTATTATATCAATTATGTGTATATTTTATACTTAAGCCTATTATATCTATTATGTCTATATTTTATAACTATATCTGTTATAGCTATTATGTCTATATTTTATAACTATATCTATTTTATCTATATTTTATACCTATATCTATTATAACCATATTTTATACCTATATACATTTTATCTATGTTTTTTACCTATATCAATTATATCTATTATATTTATATTTTTTATAATTATATCTATTATATCTATATTTTCTACCTATATCTATTATATCTATGGTCTGTATTTTATACCTGTATCTATTATATCTATTTTTATACGTATACCTGTTATATCTATTATATCTATATTTTATGCTTATATCTATTATATCGATATTATATACCTGTGTCTATTATATCTATTATGTGTATATTTTATACCTTTATCTAATATATCTATTCATTCTATATTTTATACCTATATCTATTATTTCTAGTATATCTAAATATTATACCTATATTTATTATGTCTATATTTTATACCTATATCTATTGTGTCTATGTTTTATACCCCTATCTATTATATCTTTTATGTCTATATTTTATACCGATATCTATTGTATCTATTATATCTATATTTATTCCTGTGTCTATTACATCTATTGTGTCTATATTTTATACCTATATCTATAATATCTATTATGTCTGTATTTCATACCTATATCTACTATATCTATTATGTCTATTTTTTATACCTATATCTATTATGTCTATATTTTATACCTATATCTATTATATCTCTTACGGCTATATTTTATACCTATATTTATTGTATCTATTATGTCTATATTTTATACCTATATCTATTATAACTGTTATGTCTATATTTTATAGGTATATCTATTATGTCTATATTTTATACCTTTATTTATGATGTCTGTATTTTATTCCTATATCTATTATGTCTTTATTTTATACCTATATCTATTATATATATTATTTCTATATTTTATACCTATATCTATTATTACTATAATTTATACCTATATCTATAATGTCTACATTTTACACCTTTATCTATTATATCTATTATTTCTATATTTTATACCTATATCTATTATGTCTATATTTTATACCTATATCTATTATATCTATTATGTCTAGATTTTATAACTGTCTATTATATCTATTATGTCTATATTGTATACCAATATCTAATATATCTATTATGTTTATATTGTATAAATATAACTATTATATCTATTAAGTCTATATCTATTATATATTTTATGTCTATATTTTATACCTTTATCTATCATATCTATTTTTTCTGTATTTTATACGTATATCTCTTATATCTATATTTTATAAGCGTATCTATTATATCTATTATGTCTATATTTTATAACTATATCTATTATATCTATTTTGTCTATACTTTATACGTACATCTGTTATATCCATATCTATATTTATAAATATATGTATTATATCTATTTTTTATACCTATGTGTATTATATCTATTATATCTATTTTTCATACTTATATCTATTATATCTATATTATATCCCTGTGTCTATTATATCTGATATGTGTATATTTTATACCTGTATCTAATATATCTATTTTGTCTACATTTTATACCTATATCTATTATATCTATTACGTCTAAATATTATACCTATATTTATTATGTCTATATTTTATACCTGTATCTATTATATCTCTTCTGGCTATATTTTATACAAATATTTATTATATCTATTATGTCTATATTTTATACCGATATCTATTATAAATGTTATGTCTATATATTATAGGTATATCTATTATGTCTATGTTTTATACTTATATCTATGATGTCTGTATTTTATACCTATATCTATTATGTCTTTATTTTTTACCTGTATCTATTATATATATTATATGTATATTTTATAACTATATCTATTTTTTATAACTATGTGTATTATATTTATTATATCTATATTTTATAACTATATCTCTTATATCTATTATAAGTATATTTTATACCTATATCTATTATATCTATATTTTATACCTATAACCATTGTATCTATTATATCTATCTTTTATACCAATATCTGTATCTATGATATCCATATTTAATACCTATATCTATTATATATATTATGTCTATATTTTCTACTTATATCTATTCTATCTATCTGTATTTTATACCTATATCTACTATGTCTGTCTATAATTTATACCTATATCTATTATATCTATTATGTGTATATTTTATACCTAAATCTATTATATCTATTAGGTCTATATTGTGTACCTATATCTATTGTGTCTATGTTTTATATCTATATCTATTATATCTATTATATCTATATTTTATACATATATCTATTATATCTCTTATGTCTATATTTTATACCTATATCTATTATATCTATTATGTCTCTATTTTATTAATTTATCTGTTATATTTATTATGTCTATATTTAATACCTAAATGTATTATATTTACTATGTCTATATTTTATCTCTCCATCTATTATAACTATTTTGTCTCTATTTTATACCTATATCTATTAAATCTATATTTTACACCTATATCTATTATATCTCTTATATCTATATTTTTATCTATATCTATTATATCTACATTTTATACCTATATCCATTATATCTATTATATCTATATTTTATACATATATCTATCATATCTATTATATCTATATTTCATACCTATAACTATTGTATCTATATTTTATGCCTATGTCTATTATATCTATTATGTCTATGTTTTATACCTGTATTTATTGTATCTATTATGTATGTATTTTATACCTATATCTATTATACCTAATATGTCTGTATATTATACCTCCATTTATTATACGTATTATGGCTATATTTTATACGTATATCTATTACATCTATTATGTCTATATTTTATACCTATATCTCTTATATCTATTATGTCTACCTTTTATACCGATATCTATTATATCTATTATGTCTGTCTTTTATACCTATATCTATTATATCTATTATGTCTATATTTTATACCTATATCTATTATATCTCATATGTCTGTATTTTATAATTATATCTATTTTATCTATTATGTCTATATTTTATACCTATATCTATTACATCTATTTTGTCTATATTTTATAGCTGTATATATTATATCTATATTTTATACCGATATCTATCACATCTATATTTTATACGTATCTATTATATCTATTATGTCTATATTTTATACCTATATTTATTATATGTATATTTAATACCTATATCTATTATATCTATTATGTATATATTTTATACCTATATCTATCTATATCTATTATGTGTATATTTTATACGTATATCTATTATATCTATTATGTCCGTATTTTATACCTTTATCTATTATGTCTATTATGTCTATATTTTATTCCTATATCTATTATGTCTATTATGTTTATATTTTATACCTAAATCTATTATATTTATTCTGTCTCTATTGTGTACCTATATCTACTTTGTCTGTATTTTATATCTATATCAATTATATCTATTATGTCTATATTTCATACGTATATCTATTATATCTGTTATGTCTATGTATTATATCTATATCTATTATATCTGTTATGTCTATATTCTATACGTATATCCATTATATCTATTATGTCAACATTTCATACCTATATTTTTGTATGTATTATGTCTATAATTTATACCGATATCTATTATATCTATTATGTCTATATATTATAACTATATCTATTATGTCTATATTTTATAGCTGTATCGATTATATTTATTTTGTCTATATTTTATACCTATATCTATTATATCTCTTATGTCTATATTTTTTACCTATATCTATTATATCTATTTTGTTTATAGTTTATACCTATATCTCTTATGTCTATATTTTATACCTATATCGATTATATCTATTATATCTATATTTTATAACTTTATCTATTATACCTCTGATGTCTATATTTATATCTACATCTATTATCTCTATATTTTATACCTATATCGATTATATGTATTATGTGTATATTTTATACCTATATCTATGATATCCATTATGTCTGTATTGTAAACCTATATCTATTATATCTATTGTGTCTATATTTGATACCTATACCTATTATGTCTGTATTTTATAGCTATATGTATTATTTCTATTATATCTATATTTTATACCTATATCTATTATATCTATTATGTCTATATTTTATACCTCTATCTCTTATATCTGTTATGTGTATAATTTACACCTCTATCTATTATATCTATTATGTCTATATTTTATACGTCTATCTCTTATGTGTATTATGTCTATATTTTATAACTATATTTATTATATCTATTATGATTATATTTTATACATATGTCTATTATGTCTATATTTTACCTATATCTATCATATATATTATGTGTATATTTTATAACTATATCTGTTATATCTATTATATCTATATTTTACACCCATATCCATTATATATATTATGTCTATATTTTATACCTATATCTATTTTATCTATTATGTATATATTCTATACCTCCATCTATGATATCTATTATGTCTATATGTTTTACCTATATCTATTATATATATTATGTCTATGTTTCATACCCATATCTATTATGTCTATATTTTATACTATATCTATTATATCTATTGTGTCTATATTTTATACCTATATTTTGGTATGTATTATGTCTATAATTTATACCGATATCTATTATATCTATTATGTCTATACTTTATAACTATATCTATTATGTCTATATTTTATACCTGTATCGATTATAATTATTTTGTCTATATTTTATACCTATATCTATTATATCTCCTATGTCTATATTTTTTACGTATATCTATTATATCTATTATGTTTATAGTTTATACCTATATCTCTTATGTCTATATTTTATACCTATATCGATTATATCTATTATGTCTATATTTTATACCTCTATCTATTATACCTCTGATGTTTGTATTTTATATCTATATCTATTATCTCTATATTTTATACCTATATCTATTATATCTATTATGTGTATATTTTATACCTATATCTATGATATCCATTATGTCTGTATTGTATACCGATATCTATTTTTTCTATTATGTCTATATTTGATACCTATACCTATTATGTCTGTATTTTATACCTATATGTATTATTTCTATTATATCTATATTTTATACCTATATCTATTATATCTATTATGTCTATATTTTATACCTATAACTATTATATCTATTATGCCTCTATTTTATACGTATGTATATTATATCTATTATGTTTATAGTTTATACCTATACCTACTATGTATTATGTCTATATTTTATACCTATATCTATTATATCTATTATGTCTATATTTTATAGCTGTATCTATTATATCTATTATGTCTATATTTTATACCTATATCTATTATATCTATTATGTCTATATTTTATACCTCTATCTATTATATCTATTACATCTACATTTTATACCTCTATCTATTATATCTATTAGTTCTGTATTTTATTGCTATATCTATTATGTCTATTATGTCTATATTTTATACCTATATCTATTATATCTATTTTGTGTATATTTTATACCTATATCTATTATATCTATTAGGTCTATATTTTATACCTATATCTATTATGTATATATTTCATACCTATATCTATTATATCTACTATGTCTATATTTTATACGTATATCTATTGTATCTATTATGTCTATATTTTATACCTATATCTATTATATCTATTTTGTCTACATTATATACGTATATGAATTATATCTATTATGTCTATATTTTATACCTATATCTATGATATCATTATGTCTACATTTTTTACCATATCTATTATAACTCTTATGTCTATATTTTGTACCTATATCTATGATGTCTATATTTTATACCTGTATCTATTATATCTATTATGTCTATATTTTATACCTTTGTCTATTATATCTATTATGTCTATATTTTATACCTATGTCTATTATATCTATTATGTCTATATTTTGTACCTATAGATATTATGTCTATATTTTATACCTATATCTATGATATCTGTTATGTCTATAGTTCATGCCTATATCTATTATTTCTCTATTTTATACCTATATCTATTTTAACTCTTATGCCTATATTTTATTTTATGTTTTTATTTTTTATTTTTTGAGACAGAGTCTCGCTCTGTCGCCGAAGCTGGAGTGCAGTGGCCGGATCCCAGGCTTGAGTCACCGCGCCCGCCCTTATGCGTATATTTTATAACTATATCTATTATATCTCTTATGTCTATATTTTATACCTCTGTCTATTATGTCTATATTTTATACCTCGATCTATTATATCTATTATGTCTATATTTGATACCTATATCGATTATATCTATTATGTCTATATTTTATACCTATATCTATTATATCTATTATGTCCATATTTTATACTTGTACCTATTATGTATATATTTTATACCTATATCTATTATATCCATTATGTATATATTTTATACCTATATCTATTATATCCATTATGTCTACATTTTATACCTATATCTACGATAATTACTATGTCTATATTTTACACCTATATCTATTATATCTATTATGTCTATATTTTATACCCATCTCTATTATATCTATTATGTTTATATTTTATATCTATATCTATTATATATATGTCTATATTTTATACCTATATCTATTTTGTCTATATTTTAAACCTATGTCTATTATGTCTATATTTTATACCTATATCGATTATATCTAATATGTATATTTTATACCTCTATTATATCTACTATGTCTATATTTTCTACGTATATCTATTATATCTATTATGTCTATATTTTATATCTATGTCTATTATATCTATTATGTCTATATTTTATACCTATTCTTATTATATCTATTATGTCTACATTTAATACATCTATCTATTATATCTATTATGCCTATATTTTATACCTATATCTATTATGTCTATTATGTGTATATTGTATACCCATATCTATTATGTCAATATTTTATATCTATATCTTTTATATCTACTATATATTTTATTCGTATATGTATTATATATATTATGTCTATTTTTTTATATCTATATCTTTTCTACCTTTTATGTTTATATTTTATATGTATATCTATTATATCTATATTTTATACCGGTATCTATTATATGTATTATGTCTATATTTTATACCTATATCTATTATACCTATAATGTCTATATTTTATACCTATAAATAGTATATCTATTATGTCTGTATTTTATACCTATATCTATTATATCCATTATAATAATATTTTATACCTGTATCTATTATTTCTATATTTTATACCTCTATTATATATTATGTCTATATTTATACCTGTATCTATAATATCTATTATGCCTATATTTTATACCTATATCTATTATATATATTATGTCTATATTTTAACTATATCTGTTATATCAATTAGGTCCATATTTCATACCAATATTTATTATATCTATTATGTATATATTTTTTACCTGTATCTATTATAACTATTATATCTATATTTTATATCGATATCTATTATGTCTCTATTTTATACGTATGCTTATTATATCTGTTATGTCCACATTTTATACCTATGTCTATTATATCTATTGTATCTATATTTTATACCTATACTTATTATATCTATTATGTCTACATTTTATACATCTATGTATTGTATCTATTATGTCTATATTTTATACCTATAACTATTATGTCTATTATGTGTATATTTTATACCTGTATTTATTATATCTATATTTTATACCTATCTCTATTATGTCTATATTTTATACCTATATCTATTATATCTATTATGTCTATATTTTATACCTATATCTATTATATCTATTATGTCTATAGTTTATTCCTATATCTATTATATCTATTATGTCTATATTTTATACCTACATCTATTATGTCTATTTTTTATACCTATATCTATTATATCAAATATATCAATATTTTATACCTATAACTAATATATCTATATTTTATACCTATAACTATTATATCTTTATATCTATATTTTATACCTATACCTATATCTGTTATATCTATATTTTATACCTATATCTATAATATCTATTATATCTATTTTTTAACTATCGCTGTTATATCTATTATGTCCATATTTGATTCCAATATTTATTATATCTATTATGTCTACATCTATTATATCGATTATGTCTATATTTTATACCTATATCTATTATATCTATTCTGTCTATATTTTATACCTATGTCTATTATATCTAGTATGTCTATATTTTATACCTATATCTCTTATGTCTGTATTTTATACCTATATCTATTATAACGATTATGTCTATATTTTAAAAGTATATCTGTTATATCTATTCTGTCTCTATTTTACACCGATATCTATCATGTCTATATTTTATACCTATATCTACTATATCTATTATATCTATATTTGATACCTATACCTATTATATCTATTATGTCCATATTTTATACCTTTATTATATCTATTATGTGTATATTTTATAACTCTATCAATTCTATCTATTATGTCTATATATATACTTATATAGACAATACAGATATAGAAATATAATATATAAAATATATATTATACTATATGTTAATTTATATATATATAATATAAAATATAAATTACTTTTAAGTATATTTATTAATTAATTATTATAATATAATATAATTATTATTTTAATAAGTAATAACGTATATCTATCTCTATTATATCTATATTTTATATCTATATCTATTATATACAATATATATATTTTGTACCTATATCTATTATATCTTAATATCTACATTTTATATACCTATACTCTCTTATATCTATATTTTATATCTATATCTATTATAACCTATTATATCTCTATTTATACCTATATCTATATATCTAGTGTGTATATATTTTATATATATATATATTATATATATATAATATAGTATAAATATATATTATATATTATAAATATATATAATTTTATATTATATCTAAATATATATATACTAATATATATATATTATAGATAAATCTATAAATTTATACCCATTAACTCTATATAAAATATATATATGTATTAAATATGTTTTATACCTGTAACTATTATGTTTATATTTGATACCAATATCTATTATATCTATTTTCTATATTTTTATCTCTATATGTATTGTCTATATTTTAAACCTGTATCTATTATATCTATTATGTCTATATTTTATACCTATACCTATACTGTATATATATCATAGACAATACATGTAGAGAAAAAAATATAGAAAATAGATATAATAGATATAAGTATCAAATATAAACATAATAGATATAGGTATAAAATATAGACTTAATAGATACCATAGATATAGGAGTAAAATATGGACATAATAGATATAGGTATCAAATATAGATATAATAGATATAACAGATATATCTATAAAATATGGATATAATATATATAATAGATATAGGTATAAAATATGGATATCATAGATACAGATATTGTATAAATAGTAGATATAACAGATAACATGATTATAGGTATAAAATATAGATATAATAGATATAGGTATAAAATATAGTTATAATAGTTATAGTAGATATAGTTATAAAATATAGATATAATAGGTATAATACACAAAGGTATAAACAACAGATTAATAGATATAGTTATAAAATATAGATATAGTGGATATAATAGATGTAGGTATAAAATATAGACATAAGTGATATAATAGATATAGGTATAAAATATACACATAATAGATATAATAGATATAGGTATAAAATATAGACATAACAGATATAATGAATATAGGGATATAATATAGACGTAATAGATATTATAGTTATAGGTATAAAATATAAACATAATACATATAATAAATATGGGTATAAATATATACAATAGATATCAATAGATATAGTTATGAAATACAGACATAATAGATATATAGATATAGGTATAAAATATAGACATAATAGATATAATAGATATAGGTATAAAATATAGATATAATAGATATAATAGATAAAGGTATAAATATAGACATAATAGATATATAAATATATGTATAAAATATAGACATAAGAGATATGATAGATATAAGTATAATATATAGACAAATTGATATAATAGATATAAGTATAAAATATAGACATCATAGATATAATAGATACTATATCTATTATGTCCATATTTTACTCCTTATCTATGGTATCTTTAAGTCTTAATTTTATACCTATATCTATATGTTTATATTGATACTTATATCTATTATATCTATTTTCTATATTTTTTTCTCTACATGTATTGTCTATGATATATATACAGTATAGGTATAGGTATAAAATATAGACAAAATAGATATATAGTACAGGTTTAAAATATAGACAATACATATAGAGATAAAAATATAGAAAATAGATATAATAGATATTGGTATCAAATATAAACATAATAGTTATAGGTATAAAACATATTTAATACATATTTATTATTTTATATATTTTTAGTTAAATTATATATTTTCTATAATTATATATATAGTATATATATATTTTAATATATATATATAAAATTTAATATTTTATAATAATAAATCTATATTTACTATATCTTATATCTCTCTCTCTCTCTCTCACATCTCTCTACCCACTCCTATCATGATATCGTACCAATACGCTCTCTCGTCTACTAGTATCCTCTCCCCTCTCTCGCTCTAGCGCTCTCAATTCCCTGTCGATCTTCCCGCTCTCCTCTCTCCGGTCCCCCCTATCTCTCTTGTCTCTCTCGCTCTCGCTCTCCCTCTCGCTCTCCTCGCGCTCGCTCTCCGTTCTTCTTTTCTTCACCCCTCCTTTCTTCTTCTTCCTCCTCCTTCCTCCCTCTCCTTCCCCCCTCATTTCTCTTTTCTCTTCTCTCTTCCTCTCCCTTCCCCTCTCGTCTCCTCTCTCTTTTCTCTCCTTCTTTCTCTCTCTGTCCTTGTCTATCTCAGTCATCTCTACCCCATCCTCGCTGCATTGCTCGCGTTCTCTCACCCCATCTCGCTCTCCTCCAGGTCTCCCTATGGCTCAATAGATATAATAGGTATAGGTATCAAATAATCTCAGATATAGTAGATCTAGGTATAAAATACGACATGACTTCTA